>NW_023270433.1:33295388-33421879 GCF_011800145.1 Mirounga leonina | reverse complement strand
GGGGGGCAGAGGGCCGTGTCCTTGGGAGAGAGGGGCAGGAGAGGCCTGAGTTCCTACATGGTGAGGTGGGGGGGGGGGCAGGGGCCACTCCACAGGTGCTGATCGTTGTCGGGTGGGCTTGGGCGCAGACCCTCCCTCGCCCTTCCTACCTCAGGCTGCATGATGACGTCATCATGCTGCTAGGGTGAGGGCAAATGATGGGAGACCCTGTGCCTCTCCTTTGGTAATCACCCCCTCCAGAAAACAGGAGGCCAGCACCTCCCAAGTCTTCAGGGAATTGCTTCCTGACTAGAGAAGACGAAGGAAGGCCCCTCCCCTTGCCCTGCTCTGTTCTTCTGCCTCCACAGGATGAAGCCTCAGAGACCCAGCAGCCTTGTCATTTCCTGCCGCGGCAGGCTGCACCCTGCCGGCCCATTCCACCCTCCAGGATGATCCCGGCACCTGTTACTCTGCCTGGAACACCCAGCCCTCATCCTTCAAGGCCCTTTTGCTGACCACTGCAGGCAGATTCAATTCCCCCATCTGGGCCCCCTCAGCTCCTGGCCCCATCCTATTACACCATGTGTAGCTACCTGTTTTTGCCCCCCAGTGGAAACTTCCTGAGGGTCGGGTCTGGGTCTCATTCTCCTGTGTATCCACCAGGTCCGAGTACTAGCAGGCACTCAACAAATGTTTGCTGAACAAATTAATTTGTTTTCATTTAACGAGCTCATTAGGGCTCTATCTTCCTCTTAATTAGGAAGCAGGAGGTTCTGTTTTTCCTATAACAATTCACCTTTGGGGGATGATGGCAGAACCTCAGCTTCTGCAAGCAGAAGGCAATCAAACTAGATTTCTAGGGCACACGGTTGCATTACAAAGAAATAACACACGTGTGCTCAATGAGGTCCATTTAAACAAGACAACTGTATGTTAAAACTTCACATTAAATATACATTATTATACAGCTTATCACACAGAATTAGAGCTTTACAGGACACTTTTTTAGCAGTAGGTGGCTGGCACAGCCTCTTGGCAGTGACCCACAGCCCTGAAGAGAGGGGAAGGATAGGCTGAGGGCTGCTACCCGTGCCCCAGAGGCACCTGAGTGGATCTCCATGGGGTTCTGGAAGGTTGCTCCGACAGCTAAGGTTCTGGGCTGAGCTGGCTCCTTCTGGACATCTTGGTCCATTCGGTCTGTGCTGGTAACTAAATCCGGAAGGGTGAAGAGACAGACATGGCAGCTTGCTGGATGGCCGCCCGATCCAGCCGGGATGCTTCATGGGCATCTACGGGCCAATTCCAATGTCAGCCTGCTCCGTCTGCCAGGTCTCCCTAGGGCCTGTGAGAGCAAATGGCAAGCCTGGCCGTCTGTCCCTGCTAGGCCCTTGAACAAGAGACATCAACCGCTTTTGAGAGAGTGTCCTGGAGAGCTTGCCAGAGCTTGAGGTTAAAATCTTAAAAAGGGAATCTCCAGGTCCTGTGATCGCAGTAGAAGCAGAATGCTTGCCAAGGGCTCTACCTGTTGACATGAGGCCCTTGCTAGAAGCTAGATAAGGATTCCTCTTTGCTCGCTCACTGGCCACAGAGGGGCACCAGCCCTGAGCTGCCCTGGGAGGGGATGCATAGCTCAGCTCCTTTTGGCCCCACCTTCCCGAAACCCCAGACCCTTTTCACCATTTTCCTTAGAAAGGTTGCTCCATGAAGCTGTCTCCTGACAGGCAGGTGGGCCCTTTCTCCCCACAAAGCCTCCTTTCTTTCTGTGGCCACCATCTATGGTTGGGGGTTGCCAAAAAGGCCCTTGACCCCTCAGGGCTCAAGGATAGAGCTGCTGAAGTGGTAAGGGCATTATGGTCAATAATGAGGCCAGCAAAGAAGGGAAAGAAAGAAAAAAACAAAACAAAACAACCCAGTCCTGTGGCTCTGAGCAACGCGGCCTGTTAGTGGCTGGAGGTTGTGTTCTGAGACAAAATGCTGAGGGCGAGATATTGTGTGGCAGGGAGGCTTTTTTTTTTCCTCTCAAAGAAATCCAGCTCATTTTTTCCATTAATTGGCAGCAGATGAAAAAAAAAAAAGAAAGCCAAAACCAAAACCAAAGCAATGCCAGTAACCTGAATGTGAACGTTTCTGAAAGGGAAAAGCCGTTTCAATTGTTAGATATCCAAGAAAACATGAATACACACCGACAGAGGAAATGGTCACAATTAGAGGAAGAAGAGGGAGAGGTTCGTAAAATTAAGGCAAAAATTCCTTTTGGCAGCTCCCATCCTGTAAGCTGGCTCCTCTGCCGGCCTCTGTCCCTAAGGCTACTGGAGGTTGGACCTCCCAGGGAAACTTCAGGAAGATGGGGGGGGAGGGGGAAGGGGGGAAGGCGGGAGGACCCAGGAATCCCTTAAAAGAGCAAAGTCAACAGCAAAGCAACCTAGCTCCTCCTCAGACAGGCACAGAGCCTTTTCTGACGAGGAATTTGTTGTGGAAGAATGTCTACCGAGAAGGTTCCCACAGCTCCCGTACTGCCCCAGCCTGCAGCCTCGGAGTGCCCCGGGGGCATCTGGGCCGGTGGGTGGGGGAGAAAGCTAATGCTGGCTCACCCCACCTCAGCTTGAGGGGCTGCTCCCATGTCCCCAGCCTCTAAGTGGATCCTTGGGATCCAGTCTCCTTTGGCACGTGTTTGGACAAGTGCCAATTCCTCACTCATTTTCTCATTCACTAAAAAAGATAGAAAAAGAGAGGGAGAGAGAAATGTGAATCACTCCAGGTACTCTCTTGCCTCAAAGGATGTCTGGGAAAATGCAAAACGACAAAAGTCAGGATGGCGTCTTTGGAGACCAGACCCAGGCCGTGGCCTAAGTGGTAATCATGAGGCAGTTCGGCCTGTGGGATCCGCAGGCGGGAGGGGCTGCCGAGACCCACAGCCCCGGGGAGGATGACCCAAGGGCTGGACTGGGCGGAAAGACCGGTTGCCAAGGAAACAGCTTTGGCCACAAACCTTGGCAATCCACGGCAGCCCCCTAAAGGGGCATGGCTCTCAGTCCTGCTCTGCCTGGTTTGACAGGCGGCTGCAGCGAGTCCTTTCTCTTCGCTGGGCCTCTGAGGCTGCATGTGAACAGTGTGCCAGAAGCATCTCTGAACCCCGGGCGGTACTGAATGTCTAGAACTGCTGGTGATGTTTGAACTCAGCCCCTTGTGCTGGGGACTATGGTCACCAAGCTTCCATTCCATTCAGATCAGCTGGGCAGGTAGAAAGGCGCGGCCTGTTAGTGGCTGGAGGTTGTGTTCTGAGACAAAATGCTGAGGGCGAGATATTGTGTGGCAGGGAGGCAGGTAGAAAGACACTGCAACTCATGCCATTATTTGGACCCTTGTACCTCTGTCGGTAGATGGAAGCTGTGTCTGTCATGCTGCTGGGTGGGACTCTTCTATTTCTCTTTCTCTTTTTAAAAGATTTTATTTATTTGAGAGAGCACACGCACAAGCAGGGGGGAGAAGCAGAGGAAGAAAGACAAGCAGACTCTATGCTGAGTGCAGAGCCTCACGCAGGGCTCGATCTCACGACCCTGAGACCATGAGCTGAGCCGAAACTGAGTCAGATGCTTAACCGACTGAGCCACCCAGGCACCCCGGAGTCTTCTATTTCTTCCACCAGCATTTAACCACAGCGTGGAGGTGCGTGAGTGGGAGCGGATGGAGGGGGAGCTAAGAGCCAGCAACCTCACAGCCTTAGGAGGGTCTGCCCTAAAGAATGTGGGAAGAACCTGAAGGTGTGGGAAGAACCCCTGCTCCAGTCAAGGACAGAGGTAAGATAGAGGTGGGGTGTGGCAATGTGTGTGTTCGTATCTGTGGGAAGCGGTGTAGATGAGCAAGAGAACTCCAGGTCCCCCGAGAGGTCAGGATTTGTCTTCCCCCAGGAGCAGGGTAACAGCGAGGCCGTGGAGAGCCAAGCACTGGCCTTGGAGCCTGCCAGTCTGGGCTCAAGGGCCTCTTCTGCTTATGAGCTATGTGACCTTGCGCAGGTTACTTTCCCTCTCGGTGCCACCCTTTCCCCACATTAAATGCCTCACAGGGCGGCAGTGACCAGATGATGGAGGAGCCCTTTGTGGACTGCTGGGTGCTGTGCAGACCTGCCATCACTGGTCTGTGGTAGGCAGAAGGGAGAGCTTGGCCCGTGGGTCAGCACCCGAGGCTACCTCTGCTGGAGCCTGAATGCAGGGCATGGCTGCACCTTCCTGCAGGCTGGCTCTCAGGGGGCAAAGAAAACCCCTCTGCTCCACTGACTACCTCAGCCCTGAGCTGAGGGCTCTGCCCCCCGCCGCCACGGCCTGTCATACCACACGTACCCAGAGACATACCTTGCTCTGGGAATGAAACCAGCAGTGCTCCCCCTCAGACCCTCTGTGGTGTATTTAAAAACAAAAAAAAGAGGATAAGAATATATATTAAATGACTATTTTATTTACACACCCTATTCATAAATAATTGAATCCTCTTTGTGACTGCACAATGATTCCTTGAAGATCTCCTAATGATTACACTGAAGTGACTAAAAGTGGATTAGTGGGCTTACTCACATCTGTGTGTGACCATGTTCTCTCACGTAGGTGCTCATACTCACACGTACACACACACACCAGAGAGGAGGCGGGACTCCTGGGGTCTTCTGGGCTCTCAGAGCACCTGCATTTGTCACCCAGCACCAGGAGGGCCCTGGTGGGAAACTGTGCCCCCTCCCACAGGTGTGAACTCGTGACAGCTGGAGAACAAAGAGCTGCAACCCAGGGAGCTCCCGCCCCGCCCCTCGCCCCTCGCCCCTCGCCCCTCTGGAGCTGCTCTCCTTTGTTCATCCTGGAAGGCATCTCTTTGGATTTGCAAATATTTTAATTCACAGAAACTCGAGGAGGGGGTGGGGGTGGGGGCTGGGGTGGCGCACTGACTGTCCTTCTGGCTTTCTCCAGGCTTTCTCCAGCCCCCGTGAGTGGCAACAGCATTCTAGAGACATGCAGTGGTGTGCGTACTAGTACCATACACACGACAAGTCGGACGCGGCCCGCAACTGGCCGGGCTGGTGGGCGGGGGCCTCTGGCTCCTCCAAGTCTGGGCCCTGTCACAGAGCTGTGTGGGGCCGGTCCACTCAGAGGGTCCGCACAGCCACCGGGTAGAGGAGGGACAAGTGCTCGGCCCCTTTGATGGGCAGCTTTCTGGTGGTATAGTAGTGGATGACTTCCGGGACACTGTCGAACGGGGGGCTGTTCTGACCCAGAACGTACTTCTCTTTGGTTTTGGCCAGTTTCATGTGCATAAAGCCCTGGTTGCTCCTGTGAATAAAACACAGAGGTTACTAGGATCTGCAGAGTGACAAAGGCTGAAACAGCCATGCTGCTCAAGCCCAGATGAAATGTAGCTGCATCTCAGCTCCCCCAAGCCCAGCATGGACTAGGAACCAGCAACACACACTGCTGGAGAGTCTTCTGGACCTCGAGAGCTTCCTCAGGAAAACAAACCCCCAGACTCGGCTCCTCTTCCTATTGCTGATACACGCAAGTATTTAAGGCTTGCATGACAGGCGCAATGTATGTGTAAGTCCCCAATTCCCTGACAAGCGTGCAGGACAGGTCATCACCCCCAGTTTACAGATGAGGAAACAGTGCCGCAGGGATGACAGGTGAGCTGTTTTCCAGAAATGGATGCTCCCCTTTCCATAGTACTCTCCTGTCACTAGGAAGGGGTGGCCCAGCCAGGGACTACATTTCCCAGCCTCCCTTGCAGCCATTGCAAACACGTAACTAGTTTTAGCCAATGGAATGTGGTGAGAACCTGTGTTCTTCCCCCAGCTCTGCCCCATGCAGGCACTCTCTTCTCTGGGCTTCCTCCGTCTGCTCAGTGAACTCGGCCTCCTCCTCCAAGGCCCAACCTGAGTGTTTCCTCTGCCAGGAAGTCTTCCAGGCTCCCACAAGTAGGGCTCCTTTCTTCCTCTGACTGCATTGAGCATACTCATGCCTCTATCAGCACTTACTTGGTTGAACTGCAATTACTTATCTTCCCAATTCCTGAGAGTTCCCCAGAGCAGGCCCAGTCCCTGTGCCCCATGCAGCCTGCTAGCTATATCAGCACACTGGGGTGGCACAGTTCTCGGATGGCAATGGCCACACTGCTTCCGCCTGGCCGGAGCAGACCCCTCCCACCTCCCACCCAGGTCTCTGGCCACATCGGATCACTCACTCAATCTGCCTTTGTCCGAGCCGCCTTCTCCCTGTCCACTCAGCTCCAAGCCTGGCCTTTTATGATGTTGCTGCCACATCTGCTGACGCTTGGTTTCCAAAGCACAGTCCAATTTACCTCATGTTTGTCACTTAGTGAGAGAGCTGGGACTCTGACCTCCTGCTGCCTTCTCTAGACCCTGTCCCTTGGCACTGAGAACTTGGGACCAGCCCTGGGGGCCTGGCTTCCAGGACACCAAGGCCGAGAGGCTGGCGAGGCCGAGCTCCATGTGGACACAAGTTTGCAGGCTTCTCAGCTCCAGCTCTCTTGCTCCAGCAGCCCCCACAGGGGCAGTGGAGGGCTCACACGCATCTTTTCCAGGCAGGACTGGGCTCCACACGCTCACCAGCGCCTGCTCTATTAATCTGTCAATTTGGACTCCAGGACCATTTTCAAATGACAGAGCAAATGCTTAATGAAGTGCGGGCACTGAGCAATACATCTGCTCATAATAATGTATTTAGAGATATCACCCTCAGCTTAAAGGAAATCGTTCCAAGAGCAATTATGTTTCAAGAGAGAGTAATTCCTGTAAAGAACTAAAATTTAAATCAAGATTTTTTAAGGCTGACAATGTTCTAATTACAGAGCCTGTGGCAAGTTCTGCTCCTCAGCGAAGGGTCATTTCATTGGAGAATTGCCTCGACACGTCTGCAAAGCAGGAGGTGCGCTTGCTTCAGCTGTTAAAAGGAAGCGGTGTGCACCACGTGAGAAAGGTGCAACCCCACTTAGGCGAAGACTAGCTACCCACCACACTGGAGAGAGCACAGGGCTGGGCCAGCCTGGAAAGGACGGGAATTGCTTGAACGAAGTGCTGAAATTGTGTGGCGAAGGAAACTGGGACTAGTTACAAAGCGCTCAGCTCCTTCACCTGGAGAAGGGGTGTGACGGGCAGAGCACGGGCTGGAGCAGGTGAGCGGCGGAGCGGAGCGCGTGTGGCCGGGGACGGTCGTGCGTCTCTGTGTGAGTGGCTCGCGCGGGGCGATGTTTTGGGTGCCAGACCACTGGGCTTTAATGACTGTCACACATCTAGAGCTGGGGTGCAAAGCGTAGGATGTGTTCGCCGCAGGCCCAGTCAGAATGTCACAGCTGTGCCCGCAACACAGGTAGGAAGTTGCAGGAGGAGCGGATTTAATTTTTAAGGAGGTTAAGGGAAGTAACTCATATGGTTTAATGGGACATTTTTACAGTGGCCGTTCTTAAAACATGCAGCAAGGGAAGTGGGCAGGAATGGTGAGAACAGCTGACAGAATCAGAGGCAGAAGCCGCATGGTTCGCTGGACCTGAGGCAGTCCTTTGGGGGTGCTGGGCTCTGTCCCTGCATCCACTGATCTGTGGGAGAGGCTAACTGGATGACCTCTGAGAGTGCTTCTGGGCCTAAGGTCCTGGATCCCACATGTATAAGCATAATTTGTTGCCCACTCTGTGAAGGCGTCCTGCAGGAAGGGGCCTGGAGGCAGTCTCATGCCCCATTTCACTGCTGCCCATGGCCCCGTCTTATTCTCATGGGACACTGGCCCGAATGGTCAGCACAATGTTTCTTGAGCACTTCTGTGATCCAGGCTGTATGCTGAGCCCCGAGGCTCAGGCAGAAGGTGGCCAACCCAGCCTCACACAGCAATCAGCAGTGGGGCTGCTCCCCTCCTTGCTGGGCCTTTCCCAGGGTCCATGCTCCTGACCTCAGTACCATCCGGCTCTAAGCAAGAATCCTACTTAGCCCTCTACACTCCACATGAGGCCAGGCAAGGTGGTAGGGGAGAGACATTAGACCTGCACAAGAGACTCCTTGACTCTGGCCTCAGTCCCCAGGTGCTTACCCCACAGAGCTGATGGTGGGCCAGACAGGACAGGGTTGGCACGGAAAGGTCATCCCAAGCATTGGGGATGGCCTGTCCTGACTGCTGAAGCTCCCAGCTATGGGGACAGGGTGGTGACCCATTACATGGGGTTGGCAGGCCCTGAGGGGTGAGCAGGCTTGCTTTTTGAGACAATCTGTCAAACTCTGACTCACGAAAAGGTCAGGTAAAACCTTGTCAACACACACCTAAGAGATGTGTTATAATAATACATCCTGATCAGTGAGCCACAAGGTCCCCATGAGTGAGATGTTACCCAGCAATAGCTAAAGTTTTAAAAACAGCTGGGAAGGGATGGCTTTAATGACTCCCAACTCAGCACAGAAGACGTCTAGCATGAGAAGAGAAAAAAAATGAGAATTTCTAGGGAGAACATAATGTGCATCAGATGACCAGCATGCCTGGGGATGCTGTGCCTGCTCTGGACAGAGCTTCTGGAGCTAGAAGCCACCTGGGGACCATCTCCTCTCACCCTCTTGGGGAACTTGGGAGGAAGCTGAGGTTGGAGAGAGCAACACTCTGGCCCAAGGCATACAGCAAGGTGGGCTGTAGCTGCAGCCAGAACCCAGAGCCCTTGCATCCAGGGAGCTTGGACAGGCTGCTACCGCCCGCCAGGCTCCTGCATCAGTCCTGCCTCCTTTGATAGGACATCTTCCGAGAGCAAAGTCACAATTAGGGGTGTCTCTGGTGGCTGACCTGTCTAATGAGTCATGTATGGCTGACAGAGGCTGGGGGTGCTGGGGCTGTCACCGCGTTTAGATCGCTCATTAACATCACAAAAAGCACCTCCTCATCACCAGGATTATCAAACGTGCCTGGTGTGCCGGGCCTAATAACAGGCCCCATCTCGTCTCATAATCACGGGCTTTAATAAAACATCACTCAGCCCGCAGCTGCCGGCCCGAGCAGGGTACAAGGCCTCACCTCTCGCTTTTAGACCTAATTGCTTGATGCATATTTCATGAAGAATTCTGAGTAATAGTTATGTTAAATCGCTTCTTTTCATGATGAAATGACTTAAAAATACTTGCATATAATATTTATGTAGAAGAAGGCAAGGAAACTGCCTTTTGGGACTAGCATGTAGGACCTGGTTACAGGAATCTACACACAGCGAGGAGCTCTGGTTCCCCTCTGCTGAAAGGTGGTTGGGGAACCGCTCCCTTGACAGAGATGCTCAGAACACTGTCCCTCGGCTCAGAGCTAACCATGGCTCCCCAGTGCCACCACATAAGGAAGGTGACCCACGCTGCTCACACCCCCAGTGTGCAGCAGGCATGGAGCTGAGCTGGTGCTACGTGTTAGCTCATGTAAGCCCACAGCAACGCGAAGTTGGTGTAACTACCACTGCTTACAGATGGGAAAACCGATGCCAAGTTCCACAGGACATGGTGAGGCTGGGATTTCACTATGGCTATCCAACTCTAAAGCCTATGTTCTCTTCTTAGCCTGAGGTAAGCGTTCAGGGATCTGAAGCTACCACTGCAGCCTCATCTTCCCCTGCTCAGCCACCAAACCAGATGGATCCAGGTGTCTACGTGGGCCTTTGGACTCCTTCTGCCTTGAGACGTGGGTTCCCTGCAGCTCTATGAGCTCCTGAGGTCAAGAATCCTCTCTGTTCATTGTGACGTTCCTCAGTAGGCCAAGCTTTACTTCCCTCCGGGCCCTCGGCACCTACCTGGCCCACAGTTGGGTACTTGGTCCATCCGTCCATTATCCATCCAGCCATCAGCTATCTAGTGAGGGTCTGTCCTGAGCCAGCAACGAGGCCCTACATATCCTTCCCTCTGGACTGTAAGCTTCTGAGGGCAGGCCGGTGGCTGTCCTGCCCTGTCCCTCAGTGTGGCCCAGCCAGGGTAGAAACCACTGCCCCCAAGGCCGGATACAGTAGCTGCTCTGTTGGGAAAGCTAGGACAGCCAGTGAGGACCAGCTGAGCAAGCTTAGTGAGGGGCAGAGCCATGAGCGGCACCCAGAGGTCAGAAAGAGAAGTCTTGCCTGAGGGAGGTCACAAGGAAGAATGGGTCAAACCCCTCTTTCCCCCAGTTTCTATAAGAAATCCTTCCGGGGGCAACTGAGCCAGCCAGTGCCCCCTGCCTAGGCCTCAAGAAATAGGAGATACAAATAGGAGACAAGTTCCCTCCTAAAGCCATGGTCTTCCTGGGCATTTGAAATACCCTCAACAATTGGTTGCAGGATGATTCTCAGGGGATGAAGTGTTGCAGTTCCCCTGCCCTCTGTGAGCACAACGCCAACCAGTGTTCAGCCACAGAGCCCAGGCCTCTGTTGGGGCAGAGACGGACACAGATGTTTGTGCTGAATCAGTGCGGGGGTAGGTGGTACTCCTGGGTGGCTCAGCTGGTTAAGCGTCTGCCTTCAGCTCGGGTCATGATCCCAGGGTCCTGGAATCGAGCCCCACGTCTGGCTCCCTGCTCAGCGGCAAGTCTGCTTCTCCCTCTGTGATCTCTCTCACTCTCTCAAATAAATAAAAATCTTTTTAAAAAAAACCCCCAAAACAAAACACCTGGCCCCTAACGCTGATCTGTTGTGACCCTGGGTGAGGGAGCCGGCCTGGAGGGTGACCACGGCAAGGTACCTCCTACCATCGTGGCCTCCGAGGGGCCTGCAAAAAGGCTGTTCCTGCCCTAACTCCGCCTGGCAGTTGGCAATGCTACCTCTGCAAGCAGATAGATGGCTCTGATTCAGAACGTTTGCTCCCCTCCTAGCTTCTCTTTGACCTCCAGCAAGACTGGATCTGTTGCTGGGTATGTGTCTACACAGAAATTCTTGTCACCATACCTGTGAGCAGTGTGTAGCCACTCCAGAGAAACACGCTGTGAGAGGCCTGGGCCAGGTGGGAAAGAAATAGTCAGAACTCAAGTGCCTCAGGGGACAGAAACCTGGCTGCCATCTCCCGAGGGCCTACTGTGTGCAGGCTAGCATCCGCAGATGCTGGGACCTTCCAGCAAGGGGCCCGGAGCCGGGCACGCAAGATGTACGACCGTGTTAGCAGTGCCCCTCGGTCCACAACTGGACCAACCCGTGGCTTCAGCAAGATGCTGCGAGGGCTGCCATTACCTGCATGACAGCCACGGCACAGATGAGAGGACCAAGGGCTGGAGGAGGGAGAAGCAAGCTGTCTGGGTCACAGCAACAGGACATCAAGGTGTTCTGAGCCCAAGGGCCAGGACGTGAGCTCTTCTACCCGTGTGATGGGGGTCTCCAACTGCAGTGCATGGAGCTGGAGGACCGGAGGCTCCCTCCAGCTGACATGGTCTAGGAGTCAAGGGAGCTGGGAGCTTAAAAGGTCACGTGGCAAATACCTGCATGCCGCCTACTGCCTTCGGAAATAGCCTTCACAGTGATAAGCCTAAGATGCACGTGCCAAGTTATGGCGAACAAACGTCTAAATGTAAATGCTGCTGAGCCCAACGACTTGATTTACAACCAAATAATTAGACTTTCAATAAATGCATCAGCAGCGATTAGCCTTCCTGGGCCGCCTGGGCATTTCTCAAGCTCTAAGCGGGTGGCTCAGGGTGAGGCCCTTCAGTAAATCATGACAAAGAGCCATCTGCAAGCAGGAGAGGTGGCAGGTGCCTCTCCCAGCAAACATGGAGAGGCATAACGTTTGCTTTGTGCCACACAAAGCAGCAGGTAGGCCAAAATGAATCCATTTTGGGCAATTTTCTCAGGAGAAGACTAACAAAGTTTAGACAGGAGGATCTGAAGGATCAAGGCTGACAAGAGAGTGAGCCTCCCGTTACTGGAGGTGTGAAAGCAGGAGGGTAATGATGCCTGGGGGTCAGGCCAGGTGACTTTTGCAGGCCCCTTGTTCAGTATTCCCAGCGGTCCTCAGGCTCAGCCAAGCATACATGAAGACTGTAGGAGGAGGGGTGGAGGCAGGGGTGGGGCTGACATGTATGAAATGTGAGAGCTTTGGGAAGGGGCAAGACTGTCTAGCCTGTTCTGTTAGGTTTCCCCTTTTACTTCTAAGTGAAGACTTTTCTAGGAACTCGAATGCCTTTCTGTGTTTAGGACAGGTGGGGTTGGCAGGGTGGCTGGACCAAAGTCAGACCGGCCTGAGTTCAAACTCTGATCCCACTGATGTCATTGGCTGGGCAAGTCCCAGTGTCCCCATTTGGAAAAGGTGGAGGAGGTCTCTCTGGCACTAAAGTTCTCAAGCCAGTGAGGGACATCTCTAGGTGGTGGGGGCCAGCCCAGCAGCAGGCAGGAGGACTAAGGCAGGGCAGGACGGCTACCCTCATGTAGGAAGAAAGACCAGTAGAGTGCTGGGCACAGCAGATCCTCAGGCTTAGGGACGGCACGATGACAAAAGCAGTCCTAACGCCTGTGCCCACAGATGGACAGAATGCATTCGGCCCAGAGTGGTCTCCATCTGCCGGGACAAGCCCTCCCCAGCCCACACTCTGCTCGGAGCAGTGCTTCTCCACCGAGGTGAGTTTACCCCTTCTGGGGGGGTATCCAGCAATGCCTGGAAACTCAGGTGCTGCTGGCATCTGGGTGGAAGCCAGGGTGCTGCTCAAAACCCTACAACACATAGGACAGCCCCTACAACAAAGAATCGTCCAGCCCCAACTTCCAGCGGCAAGAGGTTAAAGCCAACACTCACTGTTTTCCAGTGCCTAAAAATCTGCATCTATGAAATGGGAATAACGAGAGTCCCCCCCACAGTAGTTATGAGGGTAAGTGAGAACGTCCTTGTGAGTGAAGTGTGAACGCCTGATAAAAAAGGTTAGGTTGTCTGGCTCCACATTTGAGGGCTTGAGACACAACACAGAACTGGCCAAAGAGCTTGGCTGCAAAGGGCTCCGAGCTGTTTCAAGGCCCAACCCCACCCCCCAACCAGCAGATCAGGGGGACATGCCAGCCTGAAGGAAGCTCCGGAACAGGGACCAGGCAGGTGGTGGGCAAAGGCAGCTGTGAGCACCGGCGGCTGAGGAGAGGACTCAGAGGGGCACAAGGAAAGCAGGAGAGCTCCTGAAGGAACCACCGCTTGTGGACTCAGGGTCCCCCAGACCTGGGTCTGAGTCCCTCTCCTGCCACACCGAGCTGTGGCTCCCTCGGCCTCAGCTTCTGCATCTGTGGAATGGAGCTTTCATCCCCCAGCCCCCCGCAAGGGCTGTCTGAGGTCTGAGCTGGGCAGTGCATGAGCAAGTTTGGCAGGTGCTGAGGCTCGGGGTTCTGACATGGCTTTGTTTCCACCCGCTCTGTAGGAGCTGCGTACAAGTTACTGCCCATCTGGTTTGTGTTGCTGGCTCCACGCGGTCTGGGCTGAGCAGTGAATGTGTCTTCCCGTCTGTCTGGTCTATCGTTCATTGCCATGTTGGCAGCCTAGAAGCCATGGATGGCCAGGCAGACTCCTGGCTGCAGGACCACCTCCTCCAGCTGGGCAGCCCACCCAGCTGGGGTAGGAGGCCTAGGTTCTGGCCCCGGCTCTGTCACTGGGTGACACTGGGAAGGGTATACTTCCCTGACATCAATTTCCCCAAACATCAAGTGGTATTTCATAGCACTCTCAAAAGCACATTGTTACACACAGGGCTCCACATGAAAACAGAATAGGAAAGATGAGGACATTTCTGTGCTTAAAAAACACTGGTCCGGGGCACCTGGGTGGCTCAGTCGGTTAAACGTCTGCCTTCGGCTCAGGTCATGATCCCAGAGTCCTGGGATCAGGCCCCACACTGGGCTCCCTGCTCAGCGGGGAGTCTGCTTTTCCCTCTCTCTCTGCCCCTCCCCCCTGCTTGTGCTCTTTAGCGCTCTCTCTAAAATAAATAAAATCTTAAAAAAAAAAATACTGGTCATACACGATCTGTGGTATTTATTAAGTACCTATGATGTGTATTGTTCTGTATTCACCATTTCTGAGGCAGACAGATACCAAGCAGAGGCTTTTGAGACTATTTGGTTCTCTGCCCTCATTTTACAGATGATTTAGAGGCCCAGAGGGGGTGGAGGTTTGCTCTAAGTGAATCAGGGGCTGGAATTCCCCCATGCCATCAGGTGTAGGGGATGCTTGGCCACCACCAGTAGCCTTTATAGGCTCTCGTCAGCAGGGAAAGGGTATGGCAAAGTGGAGGGTGAGGATGTGGGAGGCGTCAGAGAGGAGGAGGGAAGCAGCAATCATCCACACCCTGAATCTCATCCTTCTCCTTAAATCATGGGGCTGGCCCCTACTATCCTCCCAACCCAACTCCTGTCCTGGTGGGGGCTTCCCTTGCTTACTGACAGAGGGCATCCATTAGCACAGCAAGGGAAGGGACTTGCCCACAAAGCACCTGATCCAACCTACAGTTTTGCTTCAAAAAAGAAAAAAAAAAGTAAAGAAAGAAAATCCAGAGGGTTCTTTAAAGACTACAAGTTAAAACAGATCCATCTGCTCAGTGACCCTGCCCCTAACCTGAGAGTAGTTTTCTCCTCTCTGGAATTTCAAAGGCACACGGCTGACTGCAAGCCACCCAAACATCCTGGCCAAGGGCCTTTGCAAACCATATAAATGATAGTGCTTCTCAGTGGAAAAACTCCCAACAGTCCTTGGAATCTGGGCCTCAGTTTCTTCATCTGTGAAATGGGGAGTAGTTTTCAATGTTCCCTGAAGTCCACTGAAAGCAAGTGAAAAGAGCTCGGTACTAGACATCAGGAATCTGGTCCCAGCCCTGGCTCCTGCCCTCTCAGGCCTCAGTTTCCCCATCTCTACAATGAAGGGACAGGACTAGAGGACCCCTGAGGTCCTGCAAACCTGTAAACCTTTAAAGCTTGGCACGTAGGAGATGCTCACACCTCATGATGAAGAAGGAATGACTACTTGGATATTAAACAAAAGGACTCACCTTCCTTATAGAAGCCCCAGAATCCCAGGGCTGGAAGAGGAGTGCATGTTTCTCAAACATAGTTTCTTCAAATGTGCCTCAGAATGCCCACATCACAGTCCCTCGAGACTTGTTAAACCTGAGGCTCCCTGGGCCTCTTTGCAACCAGATCTGTCTTTTTTTTTTTTTAAGATTTACTTATTTGTTTTGATGGGGGGAGGGGCAGAGGGAGAGACTCTTTCAAGGAGACTCCCCACTGAGCATGAAGCCCGATGTGGGGCTCGATCCCATGACCCATGAGATCATGACCTGATCCAAAAGTCAGATGCTTGACCGACTGAGCCACCCAGGCGTCCCTAGAACCAGATCTGCTTTTAATATGCTAAGAGATTCTGATGTACATTCAGGTTTTAGCACCCCATTCTAGTTCTATCCCATGATGGAAACACCTTTGTAATATTCACAACATTTACTGTCCAGCTTTTGTCCCTTACCCTCAGCACTGGGGAGCTTACTCCCTACCGAGACAACCCCTTCCAAACTTTGATGGCTCTGACCATGGGAAAGTCTTTCTTGGACTTAGTGCAGCTCACTGGCCGTAGCCTCAGCTCCAAGCTCCGGTTCCTGCAGGCCATGGCCATTCCTTCTGCCCCAGGAAAGCCCCTCAGAGACCAGAAGACAGAAGAAGCAGGAACAGACCCGGGGCTGCTCTCTCTCTCCAGTTGTCCTTACAGGGCAGAATCTCCTGTCCTTTCCCATCCTGGTCACACCTGCTCTTCACTATCTCTCATGCACTGGGGTCTTGCAACTGGGCATTGTCCCTGGTGGGTCTTTCCAGCTTTGCCCTCAGCCCTGCTGTCTGAATATGACCCCACCATCAATGTGGACACCCCAGGTCTTTGCTAATCTCCTTTCTGGTGTCTGCTGACCTCCTGAGGCCACGTCCTCCAAGTTCCAAAGGAAAGGATCTTATAGACATGCAAGTGTTATCAGGTGAAGATAACATTCACTTCCTGACCAAAACCAAAAGGAGCACCAGGTCCAAGAACATTAAGAAGCAAAAGCCCACTGGCTTTGGCTACACTCGGAAGGTTTGCAAATGCAATTTTGAAAGGTCAGTCAGCCCTCAGTAATCTGGGCTCTGGAGGGTGAGTCCTCTGGTGTTGGGCATTCATTCTGGCAGCTTCTTGACAACCTCTGCCCACGGGGTGGAGAATTTTCTCAAAATTAAATCTCCAGCTCTTTGCTCCCTAATGAAATTGATTTCTGCCTTGATACACAACAAAGCTTTCATTTTATTATTTGGCTAGGATTTGACCACATTAATTACAGTTTTTTTCAGCATGGCTGCAAGTAATTGGGTTCCAAAAAGTTACTTACTATATGGAACTGATTGCTTTTTAAAAGCACAACTCCCACAAAAGCAAAACAGTCCATCCTATTTCTTCATAAATACTTTTTGGTTAAGATTAGAACAATTCAAGACAGAAAAGGTATTTTTCAGGCCCAAAAGTATGAAGTCCAAGCAGGATTATGCTAACATTTGAAGACTGTGGGTCTGAAATCTGGGTGTGCCCAGATTGCTGGCTCTCATGGTGTCAGAACTCCTACCCCGCCCCGCATTTTTCATCAGTTATTGGTATAATTCTGCCTGCCTCAGAGGACACTCTGCAGAGGCCCGTTCCAGTCAGCTTCTCCTAGGTCCCTGGGGCTGCAAAGAGCCTGCTGGGCACTGTGTAAGCGCATTTCTCCCTGGGACGCTACGTCCAGCTTGGGTGCGGTATACACCTTCAGTGTCAAGTGCGGAGGACAGGCACACGGCCTGCCCTTTGGCAAAGTGGGAGATCAAAAGAACGAAGACCTGGGAATGTGGAACGCTGGCGTGGCCACAGGGAAGTGCCACATCTGGCTGAGCCCGTTTCCTTGAGGGCAAAGTGGGGATGCTGTGACTAGCCGGAGAGAGCTGACGGGACTTCAGAGTTTCTAAGGCATGTCTCTGTCCATAATAGTGTTGGTCACCTGGGCGGGGGTTGGGGAGTCCGAGGGCTCACATGGTAGGGACAACTGAAAACTCCAGCTGGGACCAGAGGAAAAAGGGATACTGCAGAGACCTCTCCTCCAATCCAAAACTTAATTAACCATCCTTCTACCTTCTGTTACTTCTCAATAAAAAATCATCCTCCACAGCCCTGATCCAATGCCAACTCCTCCAGGAAGCCTTCCAAGATGCCCCTGGTCAAACTTAACTTCCTTCCTCCTCCACTTATTATCTGCCACATCTCCCTATACCGCAGCACTCACCTGCCTGCTTGTCCCCTTGCCCAGACTACCAGCATAGAGTCTGACGTGCCTTTGTCTCCCTGCCCAGTTAAAGGCCTGGCACACAGTGGGATCACAGCATTGACAGCCCTAGCTGACTTGTTTGTTGGCCCTGCCGTGAAAGTCTGCTGAAACGTGGCAGGCTGGTTCCCACGCTGCCTGGGACCATGAGCAGCGTGTGCACGTTCAAAAGGAAAATAGGAAAAAAAAAAAAGTTCTAATTAAAGCATTTCTAATAAGCTGGCTTTGCCAAACCAATTGTTTCTGATATTCCTCCTGGGCGAAGTAGTATTAAAAAAAGTTAAAAAGGCATTGAAAGTGGCAGAAATCACCCCTGGCTGGAAAGTAGACAGTGGCCGCTCACTCGGGAAGCTCCCAGGACAAAAGGTTTGAGGCACTAAGAACCAGGGTGGGGAGGCCTCCGCCCCAGCAAAGTGGAAGCGTGTGCATGTGAGTGAGTGTGACACCACACACACTCATACACAGCAAAACATCAGTTTTATAGTTTTAGCCTTTCAACTGTGGGAGCAAAGACGAGAGCTATAAAATCTGACACCCGCTTTTATAAATCTGCCTCAAATACCAAGAACGCTTATGCAGAAAATGGGAGGAGAAAATACAGCGCTGTGGGGCTCAGAGGGTGACAGCACCTGGGCTCTGCCAGCGACTTGCCACAGGACTCTGGGGAGGTCTTTTTCCCTCCCTGGGCCTATTTCTCCCATCCCAAAGCCAGGGTCTTGACCCTGATGATTCAAGACCCTTCTGACTTTAAGGGCCTGAAGGTCTAGGGAACAGCCACCCCACATCTTGGGATTTTACTGTAGGAAGCTATTTGCTTCAAGCCCTGCCAAATGCCTCTAAGTGGGGGCTAATCGTTATTTCCTCAGGGGGCCTTCGAGTTATTTACCTAGCTAGAAGCAAAGTAAGACCACAATCCTTTCCTGGGGCAAGCACAGAAGCTCTGCAAATAATCCCACCTGCATTAGCACAGCCTCTGAGTTGACAGAGAGCTTGCCTTCCTCCCACTGTGTTCCTGAGCCTCTGGGCTCAGGAGGCTGGGAGCCGTGAAGCCACCTGCTGCGTGACCCTCATGCAAGGGGCAGCAGTGGGGGATTCAGGCCCGGGGCTTCTGGGCCCCCGCTGTATCCTTCTCCATGCTGCTGCCCTTTCACTGACGGCAGATGCGAGGTCTGTATCTGTCACCATGGATGGTCCCTGCAGCACCCATATGCCCTCCCCAAGTCCCCAACCAAGCCATTCCCAGATGGCTTTTGCAAAAATATTATTAAGCAAGTCATATTAACAAGATGTCAGAAATATGATTGGATAGAAATGTTTTTCTCATTTGGAGAGACCACCCAGTGCCTCAGAGAAGCTGTTCCGGGGCATGAGAGGTTTCCTGGCGACCGACGGGCAGTTGGAAAGCCTCCCCTGGTGGGCAAGCCACACGGGCAGATTTATGTGGGCTGATATGACATAATTAAAAATCAGCTGGAAATGGAATTGGGGGACCAGGGAGCTCTCAGGGGAGCAAAAACTGCATGTGTGGCTGGGGTGGGGGGGGGACACCCAGCCTGTCAGTGGGCATGCTCGGCACTGGCAGGCCAGGAGGCGCGCTGGAGAATGGGCTGGAGGTGTGAATGCGGGTGCCTCTCGCTCTGGGTTCTGGGCAGCAGTGCAGAGTGCGGCTGAGTTAGGGGGGCGTGTTTTCCAGGGTCTTTTCAAAACTGGCCACCCCAGGTCCATGTTGCAACTGGTGACACCGCTGCTCGTCAGTCATTCAGCAAGCTGGATGAGGTCCTGACTCTGCCCTCTCTCACCCCCATCAGTCCCACCATGACACGTGCTCCCCTCTCCTCCTGCTGCCGTAGTCCTTTACTGCAGCCCCCCAGCAGCCAGCCTGCACGCTGATCTGCCTTCCAGACACATCCATGGTCAGATGGGGCTTCTGAAAACCTGTCTCGCCAGCTACGGAGGCCACCACTGTCCCTTGAGAGCTGGCCTCAACAACTTCCCTCTCTGCCACCAGGTCCCCAGATGCCCCCAGCTTCTGCTGCTTGAGAGTGGACCCAGAGAAGAAAGTGGACTCCAAAGTTGGGTCATGTATCCTGACACTGTCACTTCAGAGCCAGAAAACCCCAATGTTTTCAGATTCCCACAAGCCGAGGGAAGGAGCCTAGGGTCTCTGGCCATCTACACGTCACCCTGGGCAAGTTGCCAGGCAATGCCAGGCAATGGCTTTGTGGCCCAGGTCCTGCTCAGAAACTCCAGCTGTGGTCCTGGGGCTACAGATACCTGCCCGGGGCCCTGGCTGGGCTATCTGGGCCCAGATAGAGGGGAAGGGTTGGGGGTTTCTGCTCAGAGAGGGTCCCAGAGGACAGAAAGAGGGCACTGGGATGGATTAAAGCCCAGCTCTTCACTTGCAGCAACAGAGTGAGCCCATTTCTGCATGTGTAAGACGAAGGTAATCCTTCCTGCTCTTCTCACCTCACGCTAACTACAGGGCGGGAGGGTTTGATATGTAGAACTCGGAGGTTTACTGTTGTCGGTTTGTCCCCTGCAAGGAGCGTTTGAGGAGCCTCTGTCTGGCCTACAGTAGCAGCTCCTAACTGTGGCATTTCCTTTAAACCTTCCAGAAGGAGAAAGCACCCTGCATGCTATTTGAGTAGAAAGTTCCTTTTTCCTCCATCAGCCCAGAAAGGAAGTGAAATCTTCTGTATAGTGAGAGCAAAGACACAGACGTCCCCCAACCCCAGCCCTGTCCCTGCTGCCCTCTGTCTCAGCCTGACGCAAATGCTGCCAGAAAACAGGGTCTGGTCGGGAAGCCAGGAGGTGGGCAACGCCTTCCCCTTTCTGGGTCCCAGTTTCTCCATCTATACGGGGCATTGGGCCAGGTGATCTAAAACATCTTCTGGGGGCACCTGGGTGGCTCAGTCGGTTGGGTGTCTGACTCTTAACTTTGGCTCGTGAGACTGTGAGACTGGCCCGTGTGGGCCTGCATGCTCAGTGGGGGGTCGGCTTGGGATTTGCCCCCTTCTACCCCCACGCACTCTAACATAGATAAATAAGCCTAAGTTAAAAAAACTCTCTTTCTGTTCCCCAAATCCCAAGATTTCCGCTTAGTGTACTCACTGTACCAGAGCTGCTGCCCCGGCTTGCCACAAAAATGCTTCCCCATGAGAAAATGAGGAAATGCCTGTTGAGGTGCTCAACATCTTCAGCTGGGAGAGCAGAGAGGTTAAGTGACCTACCCAAGGTCACACAGCCAGGCTTTGACTCTAGCTCTGTGTGATTTGAAGTCTCAGTCACAGCAATGCAGGGTTTCGAGCTGCAGCCTGCATAAACTCTAAAATCCCACCCTAATAACGGGAAGTGGATGTGGGTGTGGACAGAGACTTCTAGGCCAGACCCAGATAATCCACAAGGCTTTGAACCACACTGAGCTCTTTCCTCAACAACCTACAGCTCTCCAAAGTCTATAACAAAGGCTGTGAGTTACCACTGACGGACGGACTGAGCACTTACTACATGCTAGGCACATGCTAAGCGTCTCACACATACTGTCTTTTCATTAATATATCTGTAATACCCACTTTACAGATGAGGAAACTGAGGCTCAGATATGTTAAGACCCTTATGCCCAAGACCACCTTGCTATTAAGAGGCAGAGCTGGTGGGGTGCCTGGGTGCCTCAGTCGATTAAACATCTGACCCGTGATCTCAACTCACGTCTTGATCTCAGGGTCATGAGTTCAAGCCCCGTGTTGGGCTCTGCACTGGGTGTGGAGTCTACTTAAAAAAAAAAAAGAGGCAGAGCTGGGGTTCAAGAGCCCATGTCTTCTGCTGCACAGAGCGTCATCTCACGGGGGCAGGAGAGGGTGCTTGCTGGTGGACAGGATATATTAGTAACTGTGCATTGAAAAGTAGGAAGCTTTTTCTCCTGTGCTGTTTCCCCAGCAAGGGTAGGGCCTTACCCTGCCCACCCACAACTGCCTGAATCCTCCTTGGACCAGGTCAAAGCCCCCCTTCCCTCACACCCTCACACCCCCACCCCCCGGCCCAGCACTATCTGCCTGACCACCTCTTTTTCTTCTGTAGGCCCCTCCTCCTCCAGCCCTCACACCCACCTGGCAGCTTGGAGAGGTGCAGAGTCAGAGGGTCCCTCTCATTAGAGCCGGGCCGTCCTCTGGGTGCACAACCCTTCCTTCCTTTAGGCCTTGGCCTCAGGGGCAGGGCTGAGAAAAGGGCACTGATGAAGTAAGTCCAGGCATTCTGGGGCTGGAGGTCATGCAGTGCAGACAGCTCAACCACTGGGAAGGCCCTGGTGTGGTCGGAGGGACTGTTCTGGGGCTCTCCCTTGGGAGCAGGCAGCTACCCTGAAGTATCTGGAGCCTCAGTTGTTGACCCAACAAGGGATGCTTCCATGGTAGAGGGAAGTGAAGTGTGTGCTCCTCGCTGAAGGCCAAGGACTGAGCAGCCTTTTCTCACCCCCCGCCCCCTCCTCACCCTGCAAACCTTTATTATTTCTTGCTCCTGGCTGTCAGCAGCAACAAACTAAGATTAATCACTCGCTTGCCTGCCCAGACCCAGACATGCCTTCTGTTTGAAAACTCTCTCCTTTACTATATAAATCAATGAAGGGAGAGAAGGAAGAAAAACAACTCTAACAGCAGTGTGCCCCCAGCACCCCTGGAATGCAACCCATCTGCTCCTCCTGGCTGGGCTACACCCACCACCCACCGCTGGAGCCCCGGGAAGCCTTTGTTGATGGCGACTGGCTGGCCAGCACGCAGCACAAACCTGCAGTTCCGAGCAGAGCATGAACCAGAACCAGCCGGGTGTCCTTAAGCAGTCAGAGCAGGAGGCATGTTCTGGATAAATGGTCTGACCCCCTCCTCCCCTACTTGGAGGAGGAGATGGGGCCCTAGTCTTCCCACCATCCTTGGAACCTAGGGGAAAGGCACCTCATCCTAACTGTGTGAAGCCCGTTACCTGGAAACAGATTTACTGATCAAACCCCAGGCCTTCATTCTGTGGACGCAGGAGGCAGGCACTGGCCCAAGCACCCAGGAGCAGATACAGCCGGGCCACGCTCCCAGGGCTTCTGACCTGGCCCAGCACTCTGCCCAGTCTGCCTCGATGTCTAATAAGCTCTGGGAAAGCTGGGAGGAGCAGACACCGGCATTACACTGAGCACCTGCTGTGGGCCACGCATCGGGCCAACCCGCAGAGCCACATTACTTCTTACAACAGCTTTATGAGAGTGGCCCATTGTTTTCCAGGCAATGATCAGGGAAGCAAAGTCACTTGCCTAGCATAACATAGCAGGTAAAAGATGGAGCCAGGATTCAAACTCAGGTTATCTCTGACTGCAGAGCCCATGTTCTTCCCTTTACATCTCAAACAGGGCTGCCCTGGAACTGCCCGCCCCTGGGATGCCTGCCCACAGGCTGCCTGCCTCCCAGGCTCTTGGATTGTGCTAGCTTGAGTGGCTGTTGGTGGGCATGGGGGAGGGAAGGGGGGCTCAGGAAGGCAGAAACGGTGGTTTTTTTCCTGGATAATACTCTTGGTGCACCCTGGCTCACTAATGGCTCTAGAATTCAGCTCTGAGGACATGACTGCACCTTGCTCAAAACCTTCAGGGATCCCTGCTACCTTAGAGGAGAGGGCCCCAAGTCCTTAGCCTGGACAGTAGGGCCGCACGTCTCCTCAGCTCCCGTGGAAGTGTTATTTGTTGTTCTTACACAACAAATAGGGTCTGCACTTCCCTGCCTCCATGCATTCCTCTGCTTGGGCTGCCCTGTCTATAGGATGACCTGCTCACCCTCCAAATACCCCCTCTTCGGATGCCTTCCCTCTTTCACAGCCCTGAGCCCTTTCTGCCTTGGGTAACCCTACAGCACTCCTGCGAGTATATGAGTTCTGGTGTACATATGCTCTCCCCTTGGGCTGTGAACTCCTCAAGGGCTGGAATCCAGTACACAAAGGGTACTGAATGGGGCAGAGCTTATGGGAGGGGATCCTAAATGATCAAGACTGAGTTGCAACTTGAGGGAAACAAGCCAGACCCCAGAAGCATCTCCTGAGGTCAGAATCTGGGCCACATCTGCAAGGGTGCTGTGCAGTTTGCCTCTGGGGATTTGAAAGCTGAAGGCCCCTTTGTGGGGGTTCCTGGGGCCATGTCTCCCACTGGGGTTGGGACTCTCACTGCCTAAAGAAAGCTGGACCTGGGCTCTTGTCAAAGGAGTATTGGTGTCCCTACGAGGACTTTTTTTTTTTTTCTTGAGAGAGGGGCAGAGGCAGAGGGAGAGAATCTTAAGCAGGCTCCACGCCCACCACAGAGTCCAGTGTGGGGCTCGATCTCACGATCCTGAGATCAGGACCTGAGCTGAAATCAAAGAGCTGGATGCTTAACTGACTGCGCCACCTGGGAGCCCCCTGCGAGGCCTTTAAGTGCCACTCTGTCTGCCTGCTCCCAGGGATGGGCCCAATGCAGGCAGAGCCTGCCCCGCATCTGGGGAGGGGAGCCCTGGCACTCACCCTGCCTCCCTGCCCCCACCAGCTGCAAACCCTCATCTTTGAAGTCCTATTTCCCTCATGTCCAGATTCCTTTGCAAAAACTCATGAAACTGGAACTTGCAAAAAAGTCATTCGTAGTCCAAACTGCCTGAAGAACCCTTTTAATGAGATTTTTCAAGACTTTTCATCCCTTTCCCCTACTGCCTGCCTTTCCAGACAGGAAGCTGTTAGAGTGTGGTGTTTTCTTGCCAATATTTAAATGCTCACCCTTGCTTCCCTGAGGCTGGAGTGAGTGTTCTGAAGGCCAACGTGTCTGTTAGCAGCTGAGAGGGAGCGTAGTCAGGCTGGAGAATGGGAAGAGGGAGAGCTCTGTAGGGAGGAGGAGATAAGGGCAATGTTCCAAAGCAGCTAGTCAGGACCTCTGTAAGACTGCTCCATAGGTGGGGGTGTCTGCCAGGGAGGGGATCTAGAGGCAGCGGGGTGGGGAGTGCAGGTGCCATCTTGGATTGCCATGAGTGCAGAGGGCTTTTGGTGGCAGATGGCTGGCAGCGTGGGCCTGTCCCCCCACAGTGGGAAGCAGTCGCCAGCTCTTGTCAGTGTGGTCTGGGTCTTAGTCTCCCCATCCATGAAGCAAAGGCTGGATTCGATGGGCCTCTAAGGTCGCTTCCAGATGACCTCTGACCTGGTATAATTGGGAGGGGTGGGAAGAGACCAGGCTGGGAGTCCATGGCCTCCACTCCAGTCTTGGAAGTTCATTCAGCTGCCTATACCCTAAAATGAAGAAGAGGATGATGCTTTTTGTCCTAGCCACCTGGTGGGGCTATCCTGGGGCAAACACATCGGCCTTCTAAAATGTAAGGTGCTGCAGATACGCAGGGAGACAGGGTCAGGAAGTGGGGCTTAAGCATAAAGGCAGGTCCCTGAGAGTGCATTTAGTGGCTCCATCACTAAAAATGGAGTCTCAACTCCTCTGTGAGGCACAGGACCCACCAATGTCTCTTCTGTATCTCCAGGGCTTTGCCTGGGTTGTACCCTTCACCTGAGATTCCCCCCACCTGGTCCCTGCCTGAGACCACTTACCCTCTCTTTAAGGCTCAAGTGCACCAGGAGCTTCTCCTAACCCTCCATGGCAGGGACTGCCCACCCCTGTGCCAACTCCGGGTCCCCAAGGCCTCCCGTGCAGACCTGCGTGTAAGAAGACCAGGCTGAACGGGCCAGGCTGTGAGCCCCTGTGGCCTGAGCTGAGCTGTTCTCATTTCAGCTCCCTACGCTGCCCTGCCCAGTGCCTGGTACGGGAGGCTCCGATAAATATCTGCTGAGAGAAGGACAGACGGGGTGGAGGACCCGTCCTCTGAGGCCAGATTCCCCCAAATCCTTTCTCCACCCTAGGACATCCTCACAGCAGGACCCAGGGTTCATATGAAAACATAGCTGGAATTCCAATGTCAATTTGCACCACGCTCCTGACAACACCGTGCGTGGAGAATGCCAATCCTACCCTGCCCCCACCGCGTAGGCCTCGGGGATCTGAGAGACTTCGCACCTCCCGTGGTGGCTGGCAAAGTTGGCACTCGGTCCAAGCAGCCGTGACGTTCAGTACCAGGGCCATTCCCTTTGTGGTCAAGGTGATTAATGCCAGGTATCACTCCCTGGCTGGCACCTGGTCATCATGAACTAGGGCCACTCTGGGAAGCCAGCTCACCTCCCCCTAACAGACTGCCCTGCCCAGCCATAGGATGGCCTAGCCCACCTCCTCAATTCCGGGCTTCTTCAAGGGAAATCTGACCACGTGAGACCACTCATCTGGTCTTTGGGATCTCATGGCTTTAGACAAACATGCAAAACTAAACCTCCAGCACCCGTGGGCAGAGACCAGTCATCCTAACTCAGGCCTGATGGCAGATGTTCTTATCTGGGGTTCTGGCACAGGCTGCTGGCCCTGGCCCTCAGTCTCCTCCACCTCCTCCCTGGCTTGGGAGGTGCAGGGGATCTGGCCAGAGTGCTCCACAGACAGGGGGAGGCTGAGTCCAAGGACACGGGAAATCCAGGGAGTCAGAGACACCTGATGTCAGAGGTGGAGGAATCCTTAGCAGTCATCAAAGTCCCCATGAACAGATGTGGATGCTGAGTCCCAGAAGGAAGGAACTTGCCCAAGGTCACACAGCGAGCAGTGATTAATAGGTCAGGACTCTTGTCCAGAACTCTGGTCAACAGGTCCTCTCTGCTGCCCTTAAAAATGGCCTTTAATGAAACCATTACCGTTTCCCAGGTTGGGAAACTGGGAAAGCAGGATGGGACTGATATAAGACAGGGTTTACACTGCACTGGTTGGGCTAGAAGTGCTTTCCCTCTGGAAGAAGAGCATCGTCAGCCCCTGTGCACAGAAAAGTCTCCAAAAGGTGCTGTGACTGCCAAGGCCATAAGGCCATGGAGTGGGGAGGCCTGTCCCTTACTTTCTCCACTGCATGCATCCCCGACTCCTAGACTCCAAGCCCGTTACTGTGAAAACAGAATCAAGGTGCTGTCAGTCCCTCAAGAGCAGTCCAACCCAGGGAATGTGGCACACCCGGGATGAAAAGGAATTGCACTCTCGGGGCTGTGATGGAAATGCTCTCCTGAAGACCCATCTCAGGTGGACTTTAGGCCCATCTGCATCACAAAGGGCACGTTTCACAGGAAACTGGGAAATGGATCCCGCAGGTATCGTGGTATGGTCACTTCTGCAACTGGCTGGAGAATTCCGTATATGGTCCCATGTTGCTGCTTCAGCTGTGACACATCCTGGGTACTCAGGAGGCCAAGTTCCCTTGTAGGCAGATCTGTGTTGGGGTCACCGTGGGGCCCCAGTGTCCAGCCAGGTCTGCCCAGCAAATAAATAGGAAACTTAGTGGGGCCCGGGCCCTCATGGAGGATTGCCGGGCCTGGTATGGGGTGCTCCGTCCCTCCTTCCTTGGTGCACCCAGTTAGCCATTTTGGGAACACTCCTCTGGCCAGGCCCCAGACAACAGGATTCCAGGAGGAAAGAGTCACAGAGCAACTCCTAGAGTACCAGCACGAGGAGGGCCGCTCTGAGGAAGCCTAGGGGGTGGGCAGGCTGCCTCAGTCAGCGTGGAAGGGCAGTGACGCGGGAATCCCGTCTCTGATGTCACCTGCTTCCTTTAACCTCTCCCAGCCTGGACAGCACATTGCATCTTGAAGCTCAGGAAGAATCGCTCAAGAGCTCCTGGGTTGCTAGGTTACCTTGGACAGTGAGGGAGGAGGCAGGGCTGCACGGAGCAGTGAGCTGTGAGCCGCTGAGGACCCGCTGGTCTCTGTCAGCATGGCCCGCGGCGTGCACCTGTCCCCCACGGCGCCCTCTCCTCCATCCATGATGGGCTTCTAACTCTGCTCACTTCCAGCCCAGCCTCCCAGGCCAGCTGCAGTTCAGTATTGAATTCTTCTCAGCTGAGATAACTGAACTGACTCTTCAAGCCAACGGTCTGACAGTGAACAACGAAGTACAAGTGCTGCTTGTCCTAAGTGCCCTCCCAGCTGGTTAGAAATGCCCTCCATGTTCTCCCTGACGAGGGCCATCCAGCCCCAGTTGTACACCCCCAGCGATGAGACACTCACTACCTCCTGAGGCAGCTTTGGATGGCTCTAATTCCGGAGCAGTTCTGCTTGTTAAAAAACTTTTGCTCTCACTGAGCTGGAATCTGCCCGCCCAAAACTCCCACCTGGGGACCCCCAACCACAGCTGCTCCTTCTGCCCTGATCATCCTGGAGCAATCTGTGGCTTCCACCATGTCTCCACATGTCCTCTGTTCTCCAGGCAGACTTCAGTGCCTCTGTTTGCTGCCCATGCACTGCAGCTTGTCACGGTCCCTCTCGGGGCAGAACCCAGCAGACAGGGTGGGGCCAGTCCTGAGCAGAGAGAGCAGGCCAGTCTCTTCTTCCGTGGCTACACTGCTGCTACGGTCTACACGGCCGGCAGCCACATCCCAGCAGGCCCCTTCTCTATCACATGGCCTCTAGGAACGGTGATAGAGCAGGGAGGAAGCCAGGCAGAGGGCTTCATTGCTGGTCTGTGCTGGCCAAAGGGCCTGGGGTCCTTAAACCCCAATTCTGTCACTAACTTTGTGTCCTTGGGAAATCTCTCCTCTCTAGGCCTCAGTATTCCTATCTGTAAAATGGGTTTTAGACAATCTGTTGGGTCCCATTCAGTAATAGCACTGAATGATGAAGCGCTCAAGCAAAAAACCCTCTTATTTCAGGGCTGCCTATCAACAGCGATGTTTCATGGGTCAGAAAGACCCAACAGTTTACAAAGCAGCCATAGATGACACCAGCAGGATTCTTCCTGGCTCTTCGCAGCACTCCTCACAATCTCTGTGACACACATAAAAATCAGACCTGCCCCAACAGCAGCCTGGGACACAGGGGAAGGGTTGTTCCCACAGTGGCAGTGGGCCGCCGTGGAGAGTCAAATAGCTGGTCCTGAGTCCTGGCCCTGCCCCTTGGGCCTGCCAATCCCCCCCTGTGAGCCTCAGTTTCCTCACCTGCAAAATGGGGACAATATGTTTCTCATCAGAGGACTGTTGTGAGGTTTGAGAGAGGGATGAGGTATGCTCAGAGCTTCATTTGTGTCCTGCCTTACAGCAGATATGAAAGCTATTCTTGGGTATGTAATATTAAATCCTAGGAAAATGCCCCTCCTCTTCTGGGGCAGAGAACATTAAAAACCTCCTCTGTCTCCCAGGAGAGTAAGTTCAAATTGAAAAACTGAGGCTTGAAATAACTCATGCCGGCACGTTCCCAGGGGAGGGGACACTGGCGATCTTGCTGCCACAGACACAAGAGCCAGGCAGCGCTTCACTTGAGGCTGCCGAGGAGGGCTGAGAGGGTAGATGAGGCTGTACTCACTTCAGGGAGAGGGAATAGTCGTGCTTGCTGGTCTGGCTGTTCCGGACAAGGTAGCTGCACTCCTTGCAGAGCCGCAGAAGGTTCTCGGCGTCTCCTCGGCTGATGGCTCCGTGATACCAGCTGGGGAGAAGGGAGAGGGTCAGAACCCAGCACAGACCTGACCCCCACGGCACTCGATACCCTTGCAAACTCCTTGGGGAGGCTCGGCTCCCTCGGAGGGCAGCTGGCCTGTCCCAGTGTCCTCGTCAGGAGGCAAGGGCACGTGGGTGTGGGTGTGCATGTATTCAATTCTTCAATACAGAATTATATGTCTGCTCACGTGCGATCCTGGGGAGAGCACAGTGAACAAACCGGCAGCCTCCTCCCTCATAGGGCTTACATCCCAGCTGCTACGGAGGAGACGAAGCAGGGTGGGGTGTGGTTTGGAGCTCGTGGTAGTGACTGCTATTTTAAGCAGTAGCCAGGGAAGCCTTCCTGAAGGAGTGACATTTCAGTGTGGACGGGCAGGAGGTGAGGGAGGAAGCCACAAAGGCCGGTAGCTGGGACAGAGCGTTCCGGCAGAGGGAGGGGCAGCCAAGGCCCGAGGCAGGAGGGAGTGCCTGATGAGCCTGGGAAACAGCTAGGAGGCCAGCACAGCGGCAGAGAGCCCAACGGGGTGGGGGTGGGCAGTGTGACCCATGTGGCCACCGGGCAGGGCTGGGTCAGGGTGCCTCATGCGCAGGGAGACGACCCTGGCTTTCTCCGTCTGAGTGACACAGAGGCCATCAGAGGGTGCTGACAGGAGGGACACGTGCTGCCTCTCTGTGACATCTGCGGGACAAGTGGGTGGTGCTCATCACTCAGGAAAGCAGGCAGTTGGGTGGGAAAGCCAACCGATGCTCCTGTCAAGCAAATCTGGCATCGGCTGGGAAGGCGGGAAGCCCGGCATCACTGTTCTTGGATACCACGCGGTCAGCGGCAGAATCCGAAGGAAGGGGTGCAGTGGCAGATGACCTGACTAAGGCCCCTGGCTGCAGGACAAAAGAGGAACACTGATCTTCAAGATTGGGAGAGCTGAAGGTAGAATTTTGGAGGAAGACTGAAGATCACAAGATGCAGAGTCAGGATGCATTTTTGTTTACATTACAGTGCAGGGGCAGTGGGACGGTGGCAAGACGGGGCCAGGAAGAGAACCATGGGCGCTGGATGGCCACAGAGGCACAGACCGCCCTGCCACACTCGCCAACCGGGCGGTCACGGGCAAGCAGCAGAACCTGACTGCAGCCCGGTTCTCTCTCGAGTTAGGGTCACTCCACCCCCATTTTAGGGTGTGAGGATTAAATGGGAGGATGCATAGCAGGGCTTATGCAGAGCCTGGGATGGGTGAGTTTCAACAAACGGCAGCTCCGAGCATCAAGTGAATTTGCTGATGGCCATGGGTAACTCCCCCAACTGTCATTATTCAGGCTGCTGGCCACCCATAGGCTGCATTTCCAATTCCCAGGTGTAAGCAGGGGTGCTGCCGCCTCCTGGCCCTGCCCAGGAGGGCCCTGCAGACAGGGCCTCTGAGAGTTCTGTGACAGACATTCTGCATGGGGATTAACAGGGCACTCCTTACCCTGCACCCTTTCTGCCATTTACAAGGCAGCGTTCTGAACAGTTAGCAGCAGTGGTGATGACATAATGATAACCTCAGAACCCAACCTGCTTCAGGAAAGCAAGGACTAGGGAGTAGATATGAGTGTCCCTGCCCACTGAGCATGGGAGTGAGTCGCTGACTGCCTGGGAGGTGATCACGCACAGCAGGTGAGCCCTGGGGCTGGACATCTGGAGGGGAGACTCGCCAAGGGAAAGGGTAGGAGGAGTGTAGACCCGCCTTCCTTTCTAAATGTATGTAGAAATGAAGAGGAATATGAAGTTAGGGATTGCAAGGGATCCCATAGTGAAAGCACTTCCAGAGATGTGAGGGCTGAAGTCACATGTTAGAAGGTATACACGACTGGAGTTTGGAGAAACAGCTAGACAAGGATGGAATGGACTTCAGAACTAAGAGTTAACAGATTTGGCAAGGTTGTTTTCTGGGAAATTTCACCCGTGTAACGCACACCCAGTGAGCTGACAAACATGTTGTTTTATTAGGAAAACAAGTTCCAGCCATTTGAAGCAGAGCCATCCTCAGGGAAAGGCCTAGAAGAGGTCTCCAGGGAAGTGCTGTCTGCCCTGCGCCTCTCCCTGAGCACAGGAGCTGAGCTGGTGGCAGATGGCCTCCAGAGGCTCGGGATCCTGGTGGAAGGTAATGCCTGGAAAGTCAACAGGATAAGCTGCTGGCTCCTTGCCTACTGCCCCAGCTACTGCACACAGAAAGTCAGGGACTTGGGTCGAGATTCACAGGAGACCCAAGCTAGTTTGGGAGAAAAGGGCCAAAGGACATGATCAGGGGGCTGGGGCCAGCCACTGGCCAGCTGGCTGGCATGAGGTTGGGCACCAGGAGACAGGGTGGGCCTGGGTGGTCCCGTGGGGGGCTGAGGGCCAACTGCTGGGCCCCAGCAGGCTCTACCTAGACTGAAAACAGAACCTAAGCAGGAGGCACTCTGGGGATGTGCTGGATTTTGCAGAGCTGGCCAGTCAGGCCAGAATTGTGGGGATTGAGAAGACCCAACCATTGCCATCCAGCCTATGCAGTACCCATTAGCTCACCCAATGTTTCCTCACCGCTGACTACATCCTTGATCTCATGGAGCTGATGCAGGGAAGAGGGAGAGTCAATGAACAGATTTAGGACACAATTTCAGAAAGTGACAAGTGCTATGTAGGAATCCTGAGTTTGTGCTAGACAGTGACCGGGGCAGGGAAAGTGCCTATGTTAGAACGAACAGACAGAGGAGCCTGCAAGGAGATGACATTTGACCTGAGAATCTGCATCGTGAGAAGGAGCCAATCATGTAAAGAGCCCAAGAAAACACGTTCTCTGCAGAGGAACTAACGACTGCAAAGGATCTGAAGTAGAATGCACTGGGGGTGTTCACAGAGCAGAAAGGCAGCAACAATGCTCCAGCTCTGTGAGCACGAGGAGTGCTACAGGATGAGGGTGGAATGGGAGGCAGAGCCCAATTCCCTGAGGCCTGTGAGCAAGGGAAGAAGTCTGATTTCATTCTAAGCATAGCAGAGGGCAATGTGTTTTAAAAAAAGGATGTTACTTGCTCTCGATGGTCTTGCCAAAGGCCAACCAGGTTCTCCTGAAGAGGGGCCAGAGGGGAAGTGAAGTGGGAGACGAGCTAGGGGGGCTTCTGCGGTGGTACAGACGGGAGCTGGTTCGGGGACAAGAGGAACAGATGGACTCAGCCTATATTCTGGGTGGAAAACTAGCAGAAGTTGCTAGTTTAGATGCATTAGATGCTAGTATAAGGTTAAAAAAAGGGAATCCAGAGGACTCCAGATTGGTGGCTTTAGCAAGTAGGTACATGTGATGCCATTTATGGAGGTGGGGAAGCTGGAGGAGGAGCGACTGTCCGGAGATCAGGAGCCCAGTTTTAAACACACTAAATTTGAGATGTCCATTCGTCAGCCAAGTGCAGATGCCAAGACAGCAGCTGGATGTAGGAGTTGGGGGTTCTAGGAGAGGTGTGGGCCGGGGATGCACACTGGTGACTCACCGCCAGGATCCTGAGGAGACTACCCAGTGAGGGCATGTAGCTGGAACCTGAGCCCCACACAGTCCAACTTCCAGGTAAAGCTGAGGTGAGGAGCCAGGAGGGGAGACAGAAGAGGTGGCCAAGGAGGCAGAGGAAAAACCAGGAGCAGAGTGGGTCTCCAAAGGAGGGAGCTGTCTACTGCACTCAGCCAGAGAGAATGGGAGGTGATGGAAGGAAGAGTGTTGACAGCTCTTTGGGGACTTCATCCATTTCCTGGACAGCACCTATTACGTGCCAGGCACCATTCTAAAGCACCGAGGATTCAGTGGTGACCCAGAGAAGGTTCTGCCCTCACAGAGCTTATGTTCCAACAAGGGCAGGATGCACGCTGGATCCAGCCACTTCTGGATCATTATTTTGCTTGTTGATTAAAAAGGACATAGTGATCAGAAATAAGCAACACCTACCACCCAGTCTGGGTAGCTGTGACAGAAGGTTAGCAAAGACGCCCGCTGGGAGCACTCCCCCACGTGCTCAGTACAGCAGGCACACGGTGTCACGAAGGAGGCTGAGGCCCTCCCCAGATGATAGCACGTGCTGAAAGGGGGCACATAGCACATGACATCATTCGGAAAACCCTGCATCCTGCTCACCGAGTGAGCATTTCCTGTGAGGGATGCACTGCCGGCTATGCTGAGGCCAGAATCCCCCGCTGGAGACTAATATAGTACATGACACACATGGGACAGTCTCAGGAGGGATCGGCTTGCTGTCAGCTCATCTCCTGTCTTTACGGCGTGCCTACTCTGTGTCAGGCGTGTGTGAAGGCTTGGGGAGAAGAGTGTGTATGGGGAGGGGGAGGAAGGGGAGAGTGTGGGGCCAAGTCACAGGGCTGGAGTTCCAATCCTACCTCTGCACTGGGAGCTGTGACATTCTGGCCAAGGCTCTGTGTCTCTTGGAGTCCCAACTTCTCATCTAAGTGACGGGGATGATAACCCCATTTATCGCATATTTGCTTATTAAGAAGATAATACACCTGAAAGTATCAGCACAAGACCTAGGACCTGCTTCATCAAGTCTCTAGAGAAGCTGGCTGGAGTCCAGGTGTATGGAATGGTGAGAAATTGAAAAAGCAGTGTGGGGGCAATTCACAGAGCAAGCGGCAGGCTGGGGAGATGAGACTTTATCCTGGAGGTGATGGGGAGCCACTGAAGGTTTCAGAGCTGAGCAGGGACCTGCGCATAGTGAGAAGGGAGGTCAAGGGCAGGGTGGTAAAGGGCCTGACTGACAGTGTTGGGGAAGAGCAGGGAGGGAAGGGTGCAGCAGGGATGGGCCTGGGCCACCGACTGGAGGTGGGAAATCTCAGGGGAAAGGGGCTGAGAAAACCCAAATGAAGAGCATCAAAGCCAGGAGCGTCTGGGTGGCTCAGCTGGTTAAGCAGCTGCCTTCAGCTCAGGTCATGATCCTGGAGTCCTGGGATCAAGCCCCATGTCGGACTCTGTGTTCAGAGCGGAGCCTGTTTCTCCCTCTCCCTCTGCCCCTCCCTACTCATAGTCTCTCTCTCTCTATCTCTCAAATAAATAAATTTTTAAAAAATCTTAAAAAACCCCAGAACATTTGAGTTAAAAAAACTCTCCCTCTGCCCCCCTCTTCTCTCAAATAAATAAATCTTAAAAAAAAAAAAAGTGTCAAAGCCTTGCTCAACAAATACCAAGCAGATGTGAGGCAAAACTATCACTGTGGCTAACAAACAAATCTAATTTATAGCAGTCAAAAGTAGGGGCGGCGATACGGCATGGAGGGAGAAAGCCCAGGGGTAGGAATCAGGAGACTTGACGGTGGCCTTGACATTCTCTCAGGCTTAACAGTGACTGTACAGACTGGAGCTGAGGCTGGGCCTTGATCCCTTAGAACTTACATTTGCTTTTCCAGTGGGACAGCAGGATCCACTCTTTCTCCCAAGATCCCACAGAACTCAGGGCTCCCATGCTTGATGGGCTTGAAGGCCCCTCCCGGAGCTCGAAGCTGGCGCCGCCGGTCCCGGGAAGGCGAGGGAGAGGATTGCCGTTTCTCGTTGCCGTTAAACTGGGCTGTGGGGGAGAGAAAAAGCACGCGGTCACCAGAGCTCAGCCCGACGGATTACTGGGTGGTGCAGAGTGGGGTAATAGCCGATTGCTCCCCTTGGGGCTTTACGATTCAGAGGGGGAAGAGCTCCTGGCAATTAATGAACATGGCTCAAAACGCTTGAGTTTCCTGCAGCAGGTGCTGTCACAGCCAGATGGTGCATTCAAGGGGCTGGCTGAGTCTCCCTCCAGAGGCCACTGGCTCAGCCTTATCCCCAAAGGATGCCCCCTGCAATCTCCAGCAAGGGGGCGGGGCATGGCACTCCCACTGGGGCTCAGTCCCCTGGACAGTTCTCAGGGAAGCAGCTGTTCCCCATCTTCTGCCTCCAAGTGGCTCCTCTGCTCCCATTCTCCCCACCGCCCCCCAGGGCATACTGGCCACATCTGCCCCCTTTCTCTCGGGATGACCCTACAGAGTTCCAATCAAGGGCCACGCTGCATCCCCCACATCTGCTCCTCTTCATTCAGTGCCCTCTGCATGGGCCCCACACGCAGCGAGCCTGGTCGCAGCACCAGGTGAGGCTGAAGCAGTGCGCAGCATAGTGGGCAGGCCCTGCCATGTGCCTCCGCCCCGCCCTGCGCCTGTGAGAGCATCGTTTACCTCCACAGGCTTGGGGAGGACACCTCTCGAGGGCAGGACCTCAAAGCTAGCCCACAAAGAGCAGAAAATACTGAGCTGAACCTGGAGTTGCCAGAAGCATTCCTAGAGACCAGTTAGTCTACCTTGCAAGTTCTCTCTCTGATGACTGTACCCACCTCATGGGGTTGTTGTGAGGATTCAATCAGGTGATGTCACCCAGATCTTAGCAGAGTGCCTGGCATGCAGTCGCTGCTCAACTCATGTTATTATATTTACTTTTATTATCGTCTCTGTTCAATGAGGACACGGCACTAGGTACTTCACATAAGCTTCCGAACCAACCTGAGTTCCTCTTCCAAGCTTGCCAGTAACTTGCTGTGTGCCTTGGCTAAGCTACTCAACCTCTCTGAGGCTCTATTTCCTACCTCACCATGTAACTGCGAAGATCAGATGAGAGAACACATCGTAAGGGCCCAGCACACAGAGTGCCGAGTGAATGGGCCAGGCCCTGCGGAACAAGGCTCTCAAAGCCAGGTCCGGTTGCAGGCCACAGACACACACTGGCAGGAGTCTCCTCTCCAAAGAGCAAGCACAGATGTGGTGAGCTGTCCTCTACCCTGGCCAGACACACGGCAATCAACCTCCCATTCACGAAGAGGGCGGGAAACCCCAGCCCCGACTGAGGTGGTGTGCTGTCTATGGGACTCTGGAATGTGGATGAACTTGTTCTATGTCTCAGCTGCTGAGCAAGATCATCCATCAGGACCGCAAAGCATTTCCATCCCTCCAAGACACTCTTCTCCATTAACCACTATGGAAAGCAATGGGAAGGGAGGTTCCTGCCAACGGAAGGCTCTAGACATGCTGGACCCATGTGTGCGCGCTCACTCTCACAACTGAGGCAAAGGCCGGCGGCCTGTCCATGCACCTGCCCCACTCAACACTCCCTCACATGTGCCAGGCAAGCTAGGGCTGGAGAAACAGAGAAATCCCTGCCTGTGAAGCTCCGAGTCTGAGTGGGGACAGACACAATAAATGCACACCAGCTGCAGTAACTGCCGTGGACAAACCTGCGGGAAGGACATTCCAGGCAGAGGGAAGAGCAAGTTCAAGGGCCCTGAGGTGGGAACGTGCCTCAGGTGACAGAAACAACACAGCCCAGGGGGAATGGAGGGCAGTGGGAGGGAACAGTATCAGGTCATCGGGCTCTGTGTCTTGCAAAGGACTTTGATTTTATTCTGAGAGAAATGGGGAGCCACGCTGAGGTTTTGATGGGGAGGGTTTTGACCCGGCATTTTCGAACAGGACTGCTGTGCTGAAAAGGGATGGGAGGACGGGGGTAGATGGGAACTCTCTGCACTTTCTGCTCAATTTCGCCGTGAACCTACAAATGCTCTTTAAAAAGTTTATTAATTAAAAGAGAGAGAGAGATGCACAAGAGCAGTGAGGATGGTCGAGCAGGCTTTGTCTGTGCATTGGGAAAGAGGATGGAGAGGCTATAGGCCTATGGCCTGAGCACTGGATGGATGGGGCTGGCATTCTTCAGGAGGTGAAGGTTCACAGAAAACTGTACTTAAAATCTGTGAGGAAGCAGGAGGGAGGCCAAACTTCAACCTAGAGACACCCCCAGCCTGTGAGGCCAGGACCAGCAGTATAGAGCAGGGACAGAGTGAGGACTCGCTGGGGGCTCTGCCCTCTTCTCGGGCTACAGTTCTTTCCTGGGTCCCAACCACGGGACACACAGCAATGAAAAGGCCCTCTAACATACAGGTCCTGGGGTTGGGTGTCTGAGAGAGCCCTCTTCCATCTGGTCAATAACCTGGGCTTGCATGGTAGTAGTGAGAGGGTGAAGCCTAGAGCTGGGGCCCCAGCACACATGTCACCGTGGGCCCCTGCCTGGCTTCCCAGCATCCCGGCTCTCCCACCAGGGCTCCTCCTGCTGAACCACACCAGCCCTGGGCTTCATCTAGGCAACTAGTAGCCCCACGGCAACTAGTCAAATGGCATATATGTTCTTGGGTAGGGGGGTTAGGAAGAGGTGAGCCATCTGTCTCGCAGAGTCCTAGATGGGTGACCTTGGGCAGGGGTGAGCACTGGGATCAGGTGGACAGGTAAGGGCCCGGTCACACAGCCCTTTTCTAAAGAGCTGGGTCTTAATCCGATGGATGGGTCGGTCAGGGAATGTCATTCTCAGATTGGGTTTTAGAGAGGTCTCTGACTACTGATGGAGATGGGATGTGGGGGGCAACCAGGGAGGCAGGGAAACCAGTTAGGGAAGGTAACAGAGGCTGAATCCCTCTGTGATGGGAGGGATGTAGGAGGTGATGCCAACAGGACTCGACTACTCACGGCCTGAGCCAGGGAAGGCCCCTGTGTGATGCTCCACTGAGAGGAGATCCGGGGTGCAGTAGGAGAGGGGGGCCAGGGACCATGGGAACAGCGTGTACTTTTCCTCGGTCCCTCTCTCTGCTAACTTTCTGTCAGGAATGGAGGGAGGCTGCTGAGCAAGCCCCTGGCTCCTGGGGTCTATGAGTCCTGAGATGGGCAGTGAAGAGGCATGATGTGGGAAGGGGCTGGGGGGAGACGAGGTTCTAGGCTCGGTTTTGCCATAGGCTAAGGAAAGGGAGAGATGAAATGAATTGTAAGACATGTTCACCTCTGACTAAAATCAGAATTCGGAGAGTTCTGCCAATATAAAACCCCACACATACCTCCTGGCACAGAAGAGGGAGGACAGACACGAAACATGGAACACCATCTATAGAAGGAACCCAAGCTCTTCAGCACAGCCCATGACCCAGCTGCCTGTCCAGCCTCAGGCCTCACCACGGCCACTTCAAGGCCATGTCTTCTGCCTGAACTACCACCACCCCATCCCCTTCTACCAGTCTCCTCACCTAACTGACTCCACTTGCCCTTCAGGGGCCACCTCTTCCAGGAAGCCTTCCCTGACCTCACCCCCTCCCCAGACTCACCTTGATCTCAGTCTATGGCCTCCTAATGGCCAGTTTCCTGGTCTGGAGCCCCATGAACCCCTCAAGAGCAGGGGCCGGTACCACATATGCCTTTGTGCCCCTTGCCCTAGCACATGCCTACAACCTACCAGGTACCCAATGAATGACTGAATAAAGAAAATTAATGAGCTGTTGTTTCACTTTATTGGAAAAAAATATTGGTTTTCATACCAGATAAACTCGATAAAACCTAATAACATCCCAGTCAACACTGTAATTCCCCACTGAATTAATTTATACATTCACTTGCAAGCTTAATAATATAGCCATATATTTCAGAGGGAACAGGTGGTGATGAATGACAGGCTTAATTAGGCAAATTATTTCACCTAAAATAAAAAACACAAACTCCAAGTGCAGTGATTCAGCAGCAAAAGAAAAAAAAAATTTAAGAACAAAAGCTCCAAACACAACTGCTTTCATTCCTTCTAATTAAGTTTCTCTTTAATCTGCAATTTAAAATGGCAATTCTTTTAATTTAGTGATTTTCTGCAAAAGATAAAGACACAAACCCTCAAAAGAATATCTGCATTTAGAGAAAAAATATGTCACCCCTGTGAGTCATTAGAATGACAGAACCTAATTAACTGCACCTATAGGCAATTACAAATGGAATCAGAGTTGTGCAGGAGGGAGGGGAAGCTCAGGGGGCGGGACCAGGCCCTGGGAGACAGTGGGAGACATGGCCCCACTGATGTACCACCAGCCTGTCTCCAGGGCAGGTGAGGAGGCCCCTTCTCCATGCCCCAAATGTCCTTCCAAAAATTCCGGTCTAATGACAGGCCTCAGCCTTTAAAGACCCAACTCAGGTGCTCCCACTGCTGTCCTTCCAGGCCTTTTTTCCATCCACATTAGCATCCAACTTTGGTGGTCCCCTTCCTACTTGTAGGATAGATTTTATACCAATCGGTTCTGACGTTCAGTCACTACCAATAATGGATGACAGCATCCCAGGTACCCACGTTGGCTCGGACTCTCACAATAGCCCCGCCACCCTATGGGTGATGGGTGAGGGATGGGGACTCAGAGGTGAGAAGGAACTTACCTCAAAGGGTCTCAAAGCTAAGGGGTGGGGGAGACCAGGCTTGAGCCCAGGCCGTGGGTCACCAGGGTCAGCTCCCCCTCGGCCCCCTCAGGTCCTTCTTCCCTGTGGTCAGGCAGGGGCTGTGCACCCCTCATTCAGTCTGTGGTGTGCTTCCCACCTCTAGGCCTGGAATGACCACCCTCCCGCTCCATCCATAGGACATCTAGAAGCTTCCAAGACCTGGCAAAAAGCCACCTCTCCACAAAGCCTCCCCTATCCTGCCTGCTGAGAGCCCCTTCCTCCTCAGAAGCACTTGGCACTTGGCTTGCAGCTCCATGGCACCACATCCTACTCCTCCCCAGTCAGCCTGGGTGTTCTGTGGGGGCAGTGCCTGTGATTGATTTTCTTTCTCTTCCCCTCTCCAATCTGTTTGCCCCTAAACCTAATGCAATGCTTGTTATGGAGACGGGTGTTTAGTAAATGTTTGCTTAGATGAAATAAATGTGTTCCTTCAGGGTCCAGCTCCTTCTTGTTTATCGTTCAGGGCTGGCCAGAGAAGACAAGTTCCAAAAGGCCAATGGGCCTCTAAAGCACAGCTTTGCTGGGCTCACAAACTCTTGCTGGCTCCCAGTGCCCCTGGATGGAGGGCAAACTCCTCACTCTACTGTTCAAGATCCTCAGTGACTTGGCACCAACCCAACTTTCTGGACGCATCTTCCCTTACAAAACCCCTCTGGGGTCCACACCCAGCCTTAGGCTCCAGTCGCAAAGAATGGCCAGTCCCCAAATCCACCATCTGCCCCTAGGGCTCTGCTTTGCTTTGCCTGCCCCCCTGGAATCTCCTTCATTATCGTTGGGTGCCTGCCCTTTGGAATCCTTCTTCACTATCTCTGGGTGCACAAATCCTTGCTATTCTTTAAGGTTCAGCTCCAATGTTACCTCCTAGGGGAAGTTTTGCCCTAGATCCCCAGGTAGAATTCCCTTCTCTTCTGTGCCCTGCATCCCCTGGTCTATGCCATTGTCTGATCCCACCCCAGTCTCCAGTAGCATGGTAGGTAGGTCTTTTCAGAACCGGATGGAAATGGGGCCTTGTACCTCAGCCTCCACTGAACCTCTCCTCATGGCCAACATGCAGCCGACAAGAAGAGCCTATGGGCTGCAATAAGACCAGGGAATGGAGGAACCACAGCAGCTTGGCATCATGGAAAGGGTATGGACTCTGGACTTAGAAAAACCCATGTTTGAGTCCTGCCTCTGCCATTACTGTGTGACTTTGGGCAAGTTTCTAAACCTCTCTGAATCTTAGCTACCTCTTCCGTAAAACAGGGTTGTCTATTCTTATATCATAAATGACTATGGAGGTAGTTAGTAACAGATGACGTATCAAAGTCCAGGCAGGTCCCTGTAAGTGGTGACTCCCTCCCCACGGTCACACCCAATGCTCTGAATATTCCCCTCTCGTGTACTGAGGAGGATAAAGTGCCTTGCATCAGAAACCACATTCTTTTTCCGTATCCTCTGCTGGGATTCCTGATTAAGCTGGAAGGTCCAAAGGCACGACATAGTCTGCTTTGTTCAGAGCTGAATGGGTGCTGAGAACAGTGCCTGACTTATAGTAGATGCTCAATATCTACCGAGTGAGTAAATCTCCACCTGGGTCAGCAGGACCATAGAACCTCTATGCATCAAGAAAGGAAACTTGGGAGCTGGACTTTCTCTTCAAAAAAAATTTTTTTTAAAGATTTTATTTATTTATTTGAGAGAGAGAATGAGAGAGAGAGAGCACATGAGAGGGGGGAGGGTCAGAGGGAGAAGCAGACCCCCTGCTGAGCAAGGAGCCCGATATGGGACTCGATCCCGGGACTCTAGGATCATGACCCGAGCCGAAGGAAGTCGCTTAACCAACTGAGCCACCCAGGCGCCCCAATCTCTTCAAATTATTTTAAAACATTTTGTAGATGGCTTAACATTTACCGAATGCTTCCTGTGCACGGGGAGGCATCCATGAGACCTGATGGGACATTCTCCTCTGACCCCCACAGCAAGCCTAGGAGACGTCAGGGCAATTTATCCAGGTTTTACAAACAAGGCCTGATGCAGTCAAGTAACCTGCCCAAGCTGATAGGAGCTGCCTGCCACATCAGGCAGCCAGTCTTAGCCCCTACCTGCTCCCCTTCTGCTTTGGGATTTAAGCCCTGGAAGGCCTCCTCTCACCTGGGGGTGGGGGGTACCCTAGGAATACCTTCGCCTGGGGGGGGGCAGGGAAAGAAGTCAGTGACCTGGCAAACATCCTTCAGTCCTCCCAGCTGACCAAGGGTGTGGATGGTGGCCCCAGAGGACAGGGCCCATTCAAAGCCAGCTGGAAAGGAGCAAAGGGGGCCCAGGGGCTTTGGGCCCCAGGCGAGACCTGTGATGTGTTCCAAGCTCAGTGGCTGCAGCTTTCTGGCTGGCCTGGAGTCTCTGACCCACCAGTTATCCCCACAGGACAGGGTCCTTTAAGCAGAGGCAAGAAGGATTAGACAACTGAAAGCAGGACGCATGCAAGGAGCTCTCAGCCCACTGAAGAGGCTTCTTTAGGCCTTTTGCGGGTAAGGCAGAAATGAATACGGGGCGCCTTTGCAAACCACATGGGGCTCACAGGAGGGGCATGCCCTATACTCTGAGAACACAAGGGCACAGAGAACAAAATGAAGTTGCCAAAGGCACCCCTTCTGCACAGTCCTCGGTACTGATGCCTCCGTCTGTGTGTGTGTGGGGGGGGAAGGGAGTAGGGAGGGCAGGGGTGGAGGGGCACATAAGGGGCTGCTGCCTAGGCAGTTGTGAGCCCCCAAGGGGAGCAAGGAGGGAGACAGTGCAGTGGTCTGGGAAGCTGGGGTGGACCACGTGATCCCCGGAGTCTTTGGAAACACCACAGACTTTCACGATAATGTGCAAACACCTGCAACTGACTGAAACTGTTCCCATGACAACGGCTTTGCTGCTTCGACTTTCTAAACATACATTCTGAGTTACCTCATCTGCTCCTCAATGCAAGATCAATATTAGAATTCCCATTTTACAGATGGAGAAACAAGCCCAGAGAGGTGAGGCCCCTTTCCCTTCCAGTTCAAAAGCAGGCCTCACTCTCCGCCTCCCCCCACCCGTCCCGTGTGTGAGAGCTGCACCTCCAGGTATTGTAAGACAACAGGCGGCTCAGCAAATGTTTGGTCTGTGTTCCAGGACTGCCAACAAGAGGCCTCTGTGTTCACCTCCCAGACGCATGCAAGCCCCAGGGCACCACGCTGCCATATCTCGTGGGCAGTGCCGAGAACAGAAGTCTTCATTGTGAAAGGAGGCAGCGGTGACTCCCCGAGAAGCAGGGCATTGGACAGGCTGTGAGGCAGGCGCCGGGATGCCGCTGGGGTTCCAGAACACCATCTGGATTCCAGGAACAGCGTCCATGCATGTACACCCAAGCCTGGGCTGGGGAAGGAGGCCCTGGAACAAGGCCGGGGCGGGGTGGTGTGTGTCTTCGTCCCCTTATTCTGCACCCACCATAGGAAACAGGCACCACTGTCTGGTACAAAGACCCCACCCCAAGGGCTGCTGCTCCGCTATGGGAAATTGAAGGATAAATCCTGATGAAAATTGTGAAATGACCCAGATGCAGAGACCTTTACAGCTGCTGAAGCAAGCCATCTTTATTATCATAATTCATTTTACAGATGAGAATCAGAGGGCTGGAAATGGGACTGATTTGCCCCAAGTCAACAGCTAGATTTGAACTTGGACTTCAACCCAAGTCTTCTGCCTCCCAGAGGCCTTTAACAAGTTCAGCACAAATCCTGTCTGTAGTGCAATATGTTGTCAAAAACCAGTAGTTCACAACGACAGTGGTACCAAAAGCCGGTGTCCACTGAGCACTCACTGTCCCGACTCTCAGATCAATTTCCACCTCATTTTAAGACGAGGAAACAGAGGCAATTTGCCCCAAGTCGCCCTGTTAGTAAATGGCAGCACAAGGCTTTAAACACAGATCCTGTGGCTCTGGCATCTGAGTTCAGGTGTACTCTGCTAGTTCTGGGCCGGGCTCACCTGTCAGGTGGAGAATGCCTGCTCAGGTCTGATGCAGCGTGTTTCCCGATGCTTACACCTACAGACACCCACAGACAATCACTTAGAATCCTAGGGCTAGACTCTTCTCCCATCCACAAGCCTCAGAGGACCTGCACGGTGGGCATCTGTGGAAAAGCGTCTCCCCATCCAGGAGCCCCAAAGCCCAGCCAAGCTGTGTATAGGTTTCTGCTGCCGTCCCTCTGCAGAGGGCAGCGAGGGAAAGGAAGAGCGACCAGAGGGGACAAGCCAGGTGGATGGCTCTCAGGGGGCTGCATGCCACCCGCTAGCACACCACTCTCTCCACCTACAACACGGCATCTGGACGCCTGGGCCAATCCTCAGACAGGCGGGGACGTACTCGCAGCTTCTTCCTAGGAATTCAGACCAGAGGTGGCAACTGTGGCAGTTAACAGCTGTGCAAAAAATGCCCCTCCAGCTGCAGGTCCCTCAGCTTCCTTTGGAGAGAAGACAGGTGTATGGCATGAAAGAATGATATGAAAATAAACTATCCCTGTGTGAGTAGGCTGCATCATTACCTAGGTATTCTAGTGTCCTGAAGAAATCATGGGGTTGGTTTTCCTGAGACAGGATTTACTCAATGATTTAACACATATCTGCATGTTCATTATGTGCCAGACACGGATCTAGGTACAGGCCCAGGGTGAACTAGGCAGGCAGTCTCTGACCTCACAGAGCTTAACCAATCTCTATCCACATGAAGATTTCTGCCCTGCCAAACAGAACAGCAAAGATTCTATCAAATCTTTGTGTTTTTTTTCATACAGGAGACAAAGGCACTAGAGGGAACATTTCTATCTATCAATATAATTAGTAGACAAACCAAAGCTATTAAACACTAGTGTTTTTCTTTCTCTTTTCTTCTTTTTTTTGAGGGGGGGGGCTACTAAATGAATTCATCCACATGTCAAGTAGAAAAACCGACTGGAAAAACCTGTCCCTCAGTAACATATTAGCCAAAGGAAGCGAGTGATCCCGGTTCTCTTCGTAGTCACTTAAACCCCCCTTTTCTCTGCAGACCTGCTGTTCGTATGTGTTAAACATTAATTACAACTGTTACTCATTACATAGCAAAAAGCTCCCCATACAAACAAAACTGTTATTTCCTCGCAGACCCAAGGCATTCTGGGAAGCTGTGCAAGAGACAGGAAGCATCACAGGAGCCCCACTGGGGCCAGTGGGGAGGGCAGGGGGGTCTGGGTGCACCAGGTGATGGTGGCAGGTTTAAGACCCCCTGAGGAACCTCCCGCAGAGGCTGAGCCTGTTTGTTCTGAGGGCACGAGGATGAGTCATGGGGCTCGGTGGGAACAGCAAGCCCAGAGAAAGTGTCTGGTGCGCAGAACATCAGCGCTCCCCGCTCCACAGCATGTGCGTTTGACAGTGACAAGTCACGAGGTCAGCACGGAGTGAGTGCCACTGCTTCTGCCTTCACAGTGACCAAAGGCACACGGCACCAGCACAAGGTAAAGGCAATGATCCGACCTGCCCTTTCCTCACTTGAGATGACGAGGCAGCGGTGGAAAGAGCCCAGATTTTGCAGTCAGCCTGACCTGGGCTCATTAGCTGGGAGACTGTGGGCAAGGGGCTCATCCTCTTGGAGCCCGAGTACTGGCATCTGTGTGATGACAATGAAACCACACCCACCTTGCAGGACTTCACAAGTGGTGCTCACTAAATGTTAATTTCCTGTCCTTTCCCCATTTCCCCCCTTACCTTAATAGGATTATTTTAAATTAGCCAATTGAGCTGCTTTGGAGATGACTCACAATTGTTTAGGAAATAGACATACCTAGTAGGACTTTGCCCTCTCTCTGCCCTTTCGGCTTTACTTGATGAGGCTGGGAAGGTGTCAGAACTCAAGAGGGTGCCTGGCTAAGGGGGGACTGACACAGCATTAGCATCTCCCCTGCTAGTGTGTATCTGGCTGTTCCATTATAAACCAACACCCCCCCCATACAGGGGGTGATAGGAGCACAGAGGGGTCCCAGCCCAACCTGGGATGAGGGTGGGGAAGGGACTGCACGTGTCCAGGAAGGGCTTCCTGGAGGAGGTGGTGTTGCTACCACTGAGCTGAGCTGTGACATCCCCTCTCTCTACCTCCTGACCCTAATACCTAACACATAACATGTACAAGGTACACAGTAGGTGCTCAATGTAAAGTCCTCAGGTCAGCAGCATCAGCAATGCTTGGGACCCTGTTAAAAATGCAAATTCTCATGCCTCATGCCCAGAACCTACTGCATCAGGAACTCTGAGGAGTGGGACCCAACAATCTAATGTTTCCTTTGGGTGATTTCCCTACTCGCTCTGGGCCAGCAACCAATCCACGAGTGTGTCATGGCTAGAATGGGGAGGGCGACAGAGGGGACCCTCTCACACCCAGGAACCAGTGGCCCAATCCTTGGGAAGGACTGAAAAAAGAATGGGAGAACTCAGTGGCTCACAGTTAGAACTACTGCAGGAACGGAGACTAGGACCCCCTACGTAAGTACTGCTTCCCACGGCATCCATGCAGCTCGGTGCCGGGCGCAATGAGGAATGAACTCTCTAAGTGGGGCCTCTGTGCCTTCCAGGTACCTCTTCAGGGAGTACTGTTTTCATATTAAATTAAATTTTATTTAATACAGTAAGCCTTCCCTGAACACCAATAACCATTCTCTCATGTGTGACCCTTTAGGGCTTATAAAGTCTTTTCATCCAGGTCTTTTCCCTTGATCATTGTGGAGATACAGCGTGACAAGAGTCGTGAGTATCCCCCTTTTATAGATGGGAAAACGAAGTCTCAGGGAGATGGAACAGCCTGTCTGCGGCCCCACGGCTGGTGAGTGGTGAAGCCAGCACGTGGACTTAGGATTGTCTGACTCCTTCTACTGCGCCACGGACTCCCGGCACGCACAACACTGACCAGGGCTTTCGAGGGCAGAGCACCTCGCTGAGGGGCTAGTGGGGAAGACAGACAAATTCCCAAAATAACTATGTTTGGCATTGAGTCATAGGTCTGTCTTCTATCTTTGCTGGGAGGTAGACCTGTTGCCGGCTGAATCCAGGGTCTTGCCTGAAAAGTAGCTTCAACGGAGACGAATCTTCAGTGAGTGGAAAATGAAAAAATGAGAAGCCTTTGCTCCTTTGAAAGATTTCAAGGATGCCCTGCCGCCTGGGCACTCTGATCATTTGCTTCTCAGAGGCAATTACAAATCATTAAGGATGTGGCTGTTTACTCATTGGATTAAGAGGGAACGTTGATCTATCCTCTGCGTATGGGTCCGCTAGCTCTGCTATGAGGTCCCCGGGCAGTTCTCCTCACCTCTCCGGGCCTCGGTTTCCCCAGCTGGACAAGGAGGAGTGGGATGCCATGGTGTGGGAGCCCCTCCCTGTGCTGAATAGTGGCAGAGCATGACTAACCGCGGGATGGCTATGGTCACCCCCCCATCCTGGTGCGAACTTCCAGAACTTAGGCTCCTCCTGGATCCTCTGCTGGAACCATTCTAGGTGGGCACACACATCCCAGTAAGGTAGCCTCCCAGAGGGAGAAATCTGTACAAATCTGTACAAATGAAAGGCACGTGACATTTCCCATGGACTCCACCCATATTTTGTGCAGCATGTTTGACAGCAGCAGGGAGCCTGGACATCCAGGGTTCGGGCTTGGATCTGGAGTTGGACTTCTCAAGTTCAAATCTAGGCTCTGTGGCTGACTAGCCATGGGCCCCTTCTCTTTGGACCTCAGTCTTTTTTATCAGTAAAATGAGGAAACTCATTTCCCAGCAGGTTGCTGTAGGATTTCATGAGACAATGCAGACAGAAAGTACTTAGTCAATGGCCAGCACTTTCGTGATGCGGTTCCCTTAAGCCTCACTGGGACCATCTGCAGTTTCCCAGGCGAGAAAACCGAGGTTCCTACGACAGGTTCAATCCCTGTCCTCCCAGTGGCCCCTCAGAGATGTGAAGACACCTAACCCATGCCACTCTGAGCCCATGTCTGCTTCTCCAGGTTATGCTCCTAGCTCCTCTGCCCTTCCCTGTGTGGCCACCTCCTGTGCAGGCTCCTTTTGTCCATGTCACAGACCCTGCCACAACGCCCAGGGCTGATTAGACCCTCCAGACCCACCCATGCCTCCCCAAGACAGTGTGGAATCACCCGAGGCTGCTTTTCCTGCCCCACTACTGGGCAGAGAGTTCCAAAGAGCCATTGTGTGGGCTCAGAGCTGCATCTGGGGGCTTAGGGCTAGGCGGGAAGGCCATTTCTAGACCCACCTGCCACCTTGCAATTTGTTGCTGTAAAGATTCCCAGGGGGTGAGTCGAAGCAAGCCAGGACCTAAAACCACCAGCTCTGATGGCAGGTGTCTCTGCCAGGGGGGAAAGGGGCTGATAGCTTGATGGAAGCCATACCACCTCTCCGTGCATGGCCCAGCTGCAGCCTGCCTGTTCCTGGTAGTCGGAGGTGCCAGAAACCTGACCAGGGGGCTGGGATCAACAGAGGCCACGTGTGTGGGAAGGGACTCCAGTGCTGGGTGACTGGAGGTTCTGGCTAAGGCCACAGTCGGCTTCCTGGAGGAAGAGCAGGCAATGAAGGCCCAAGGCTTTTTGGAGACCTTGTGGTATTTCTCACTCACCTGGCCATAGAATTCTAGGAGGTGGGAAGACTTTCATTCCCAAGAAGCCAGAACCACCTCACACCATGCAATAGCTGTTCTCATGACAACCAGGGAGTGATAATCAAGCCTTCCCGAGGCAGCAGCCCCCAGAGCCTCAGAGTATGGCTGAGCTGGGAAGGGTCTGACTTCCATACAGGCTGGTCTGGAGCCACTGGCTGGGAAGGGTTACTTCTATGGAGATGCCAAAGCCCGCCTTTGAGAAATGCCTCTTGCCATGAATGCAATAACTGAATCATGGAGATAATTCAGAGGCCCTCCCTTCTCCCAGTCTATGATCAGCATGGTGGGGTGCTGAAACATGGAAGCAATCCTGGAGGTGACAGGCCACCCCCACACTTCTGGGCAAAGCCTCTACCAGCAATCCTGCCTCAACTGAGCTTCTGCTTGCAAATTCCCAGTGAAGGGAAGCTCATATACTTCTGGGTATAAATGACATTCTTACCGCTCACCTGGATCCTAAATCCCTGTGGCTCCTTCTTGGTGGGCCCAGCTCTGCCCTTTGGGGCTCCCTCACAATCCACACCCTTTGGACATTTGAAAACACTGCCCAGGTTCCCTCATCCAGGCTAAAAATGCAAAACCAGAGAACACAAAGGGTGGAAAGAGAGAGTAATGATTTTGCCCAGCCAATTTTATCCCATACAGATGCTCCCCAGCTACAGATCCTGCACCCCAGACTCCCCAGGGCCTATCAGAGAGCTCCTGAAAGTCTAGAAAAACCATGTGGCACATTTCAAACAGGTACTGCATGGAGGACAGGGCCTAGCCGAGCGCTGCCTTGCTCCCTGACAACACCAATGACAAAGAACATGCGTACGGACATAGCCATGCACGTGCACAAACACTACAGATGCACGTGGGACATTGTTCTTCATTCCCGGGCAGCCACACTTCTGGGTTTACAAGCGAGTCCATGGCAGCACTCGAGCTATCCAACTGTACTGTTTCAACGCATGCTCCTTACCTGGAAGGTGGCCCATCCACCTCTCACTCCATTTTCACTCTGGGCTAGGATACCGGAGGGTGCTCCTCGCCTACTAACACTACATCAACAGGCTCTGTCCACAGACATGGGGAGGCATCCGGTCATGACTAAAGACTGGTGCTTACAGCATCCCTCCAGCCCGAGTGAAAGAGCTTCCTTCTATGCCCCAGAAACCAGAACCAAACCAAAAGCTTCTTGGGAAGAGGACGGCCAGGATATACTTTGGAGCAGGCCACACAGAACCAAGTGACTTGATGAGACACAGACGGGGACCTGATTCTGAGTCTGTCTTCTCTCGGCAGCCTAAGAAGCAGATCTACAATGACACCTGTGACAGCAACACAGTGACATGAAGCCAAGTCCAGAATGGATATCTGTGGCCCAGAAACTTACAAGGAGACTGTTCTAGCTGAGACCTTGTGATCCTTTGTAAAGAATGTACAGGAGTTCTAAAACCCCCTTTGGGCAGAAGCGGGCAGGTTCTGGTCCGAGAGCCTTTTGAACAGTTAAGGTCCTATAGGTTAAGTGCATTTCACTTTAACATGCATGTGAATCACCTGGGGGCCTTGTTAAAACAGACTGACTCCGTAGGTCTGGGGTGGGGCCCGAGACCCTGCATTTCCTACCAGCTCGTAGATGACGCAACGCTGTTGGTCCAGGGACCACGTTCTGAGCAGCATGGCACCAGACCAAACTAGAGCATCAAAGGTAACATCACCCTTGATTGACCTGCAGGTGGTCAGTCCAATGTGAGGCCCCATCACACTATCTCACGCCAAGGGCTCGAGATGTCTGGGAGAGCTGCCACATGAGCCCTTTAATCAAAATGGTGTTTGCAAAGAGTAAGCTCTTGGATGGCACTGGCCCCATTCCAGCTCCTCTCACGCCCAGGAGGAGTAAAGCCCCTTATTAGCCACGCCAGGGGACAGGGGCAGTCCTTGGATTCCCTTGTGCCAGGGCAAGACAGGAGGCTATAAAATGCACAGGGGCAACCTGACCTTCAACCACACAACTATGTTTGTCTCTGGCTCTTGGCCAGGTGCTCACAGCTTGGCAGGCAGAGACCAGCATCTAACAGAATTAACCATATGATGAAAGAAACGTTCTACCAGAGTTGAGTGCAAGAAGCTCAACAGGCCCAGAGAGGCAGTAAAAAAGCCCTTGGGACACACGGCTGTGTCTCAGGGAGGGCTCACAGAGATGACAATATTTAAGCTGGGTCTGGAAGGAGGTACAGGATTTTTGCCATGGCAGGGAAGGACATTTAGGCAGAAGGAATGGGATTTGCACACTGCATACTATGTCCAGGGAACTGTGAGTAGTATGTGGCTGGAACATCAACTGAGGGGATCAGGATGGAGGTAGGGCAGAGGCCTCACTGCTGGGGGCTAGAAAGGAAAGGTCTAATTGTGCATGAAAAGGGAAGACCTCAGGCAAAAATGAATCTTAAATTAAAAATAAAAACTCCCCTATGGACCTGGGTGGCTCAGTTGGTTAAGCATCTGACTCCTGATTTCAGCACAGGTCATGATCTCTGGGTCATGGGATTGAGCCCCGTGTCAGGCTCTGTGCACTCAGCATGGAGTCTTGCTTGGGATTCTCTCTCTCCCTCTCCCTTTGCTGCCCCCCCTGCATGCGTGCACTAAATAAATAAAATCTTAAAAAAAAGAAAAGAAAAACTCGCCCTTTTGGACCTTCAATGTGGCAAGAATTAAATGAGTCATTCAATGTCTCTTTTTTCATATGCCTTAACTCTCAGATCGGAGTTTTGCATCGGGCTTTTCACCTCTTTTTTTTTTTTTTTAAGATTTTATTTATTTATTTGAGAGAGAGAATGAGAGACAGAGCACGAGTGGGAAGAGGGTCAGAGGGAGAAACAGACCCCTTGCTGAGCAGGGAGCCAGATGTGGGACTCGATCCTGGGACTCCAGGACCATGACCTGAGCTGAAGGCAGTCGCTTAACCAACTGAGCCACCCAGGTGCCCCGGGCTTTTCACCTCTTAACATTAAACAGAAGCATTTTCCTCAGTTATTATAAACTCTTTGTCAACATCACCTATTAGTGGCTGTATGTATTCCATTTAACTAATCCCTGTCTACTGGACGTTCAGGTTGTTCCCCACCTTTCATGATCATAAACAATGCCTTTTCTGAGTTTTCCATCAAAACCCTGGCATGGATCCTAAAGGCTGGGCTTAGAATCAAAAGGTGTGCACATCAGCTTAAGACCTATTAACACATGTGGCAGGCAGCTTTCCAAAAGGCTGTGTGAGGGGAGTTTTAGTGCTGGGACAGATATCCAGATTCTGCAGAACCAGTCTCAGAGCAAGGCAGAGGGGGCACCTCAGTCATTCTTGGCCAGGGCAAGAGCCAGGTTGAGGTCAGGATGCGCCCATGCCTATGCTCCGTGAATGGCTTCATGCCCGAGCTGGGACAGGAGACGTGGTGGCCCTGGGTGCATGCAGGCCTATCACAGCTGTACAGCTAGATGGAAGCACTGGGCTCCCTCATGCCCAGCACGAGCTGCTTTGCAGATTGGTCTTCTTTTAGTCTGTAAGAAAATTCCTTCTGAAACAGGCTTCAGTGAATTAGAGCATTACCAACAGGACAAAGACAGAGTCAGACAATGAGATCATCTGGGCTGTCTGTGAAGACTAGGGAGACTGGAACTGAGGCCCTAGGGGCCAGCCCTGGATTTCCCCTTGGCCTGACCTGGCCTCCCTTCCTTCCAGGACCCTCATCATCTTTGAGGGGCCCAGCTGGACTAGAGGAGAGGACAGCCCAGCCCAAATGGATTATCAAACGAAGTCCTGTGGTTTACCTGAGCAGGAGGGACGGTGCATGTACGCCCTTTACCGAAGATGAGTATGGAGTGTGGGGTCAGCAGCCCCCTCTGAGGGGGGCGACTGGCTCCTTACCTGCCAGAGCTGGGATGGTGACCCGGTTCCACTCCCATGGCTGGTCGTACTCGTCGGCAGGCCTGTCGTCATCCTGGGGCAGCTTGCTCTCCCGCAGTCGGGGGCTGACCGTGCTCTCGGAGTCCGAGTCGACGCTTTGGCCCTCAGGTTCATAAGGGGTGTCGTATAATTGGATGCCTTTGTGCTGGGACCGGACACTTTCTTGCCTCTGAAATTCTGCAGGCCAAAAGGAAGGAAGCAGAGATATAACAGATGAGCAGCATGTACTTCCTCACCTGGGATCTGCCAGGTGACACCCACAGGAGTTGTCACCAGCCAAAGAGGGGAGAACCGCACAAGAACAGAACCCTGTTTCTGAGCTTGAACTGTCCCTCCCCATCCCCTGAAGGCAGCGTCTCTGCTCTCACAGGGCAAGGCTTCCTCACACAGATCTCAGGTTCTTGGACCTAATGAGAGAACCAGAAGGCTCGCCGCCACCGCCATCTGCTCGTTCATCGTTCATTGTAGTCTGCAAGGGCAGGGCCCAGATGTGCACATCATCTTCCAGGTGTGTTCTGACATCAGCTTGGAACACAAAGAGCCCTCACCCCTTTGCTTTATAGATGAATAGGGTCTTCCCCACTAGGACTGTTCCCCATCCTCTGGACTTCCATTCTCTACCTGAAAAATGAAATTAGGCCAAACAATCCTCAAGTTTTCCTTCAGCTAACAAGTCAAGAGCCTTCCCAGGGCCACCATCTTCTCCCCTACAAAGCCCCACGAGCACCCCCTTCCCTGTGTTTCTGCCTCCCCAAGAGCCTACCTGTCTTCTAACACACTGAGCACATCTGAGGGACCTGAGGGCACGTGTCCAGTTTCACTGCTGAATAAGGGGGGGAAACTCTTAATCCTCTGGAGAGGATGCCAAGGCCTGGCCCTCTGTGGGCTGAGGGGTGACCGCCTGTCTAGACCAGGCCCCACACAGGGGGCATCCACGTCAGCTGCTGCTCATTTCTGAGAGGCCAGTGGTGGCTCAAAGATGGATGCCAGGATACTAGAATCAGGTGCTTCTGAGTCAAAGAGTGACACTTTACCTGCTTGACTTTGTGAAGGGCCTGCGTGGGACATATGGAAGGGAGGGTTCACTGGAGCGGCTGCCCTCAGGAAGCCCACTGCTTCCAGAAGAGGTATAACAGGCACCTAAATCACCGTAATTCCCCTGGCAAAGGGGCTCAGTGCAGGGCCTGGAAGGGATGAGGCAGGGGGAGCGTGACGACACGTGAACTCCGACAAGTGAACATAGGAGGGTTGGTATTCTCTATGGTGGGACTGAGGGGAGCCAAGGCGGTGTGGCTGGAGTGGACGGACAGGCTCACTGCCTTTCAGTTTCACTGTGGTAATGTACATAACATCACTTTGTCATTTTAACCATTTTTAATTATACAGTTCAGTGGTATTAAGTACATTCACACTGTTGTGCACCCATCATCACAACCCATCTCCAGAACTTCTTCATCTTCCCAAACTGAAACTCTGTACCTATTAAACACTAACTCCCCATTTCCCCCTCCCCCAGCCCCTGGCAGCCACCAGGCTACTTTCTGTCTCCATGAATCTGACACCTTATATAAGGAGAATCATACGGTACTTGTCCTTCTGTTACAGGCTTATTTCACTTAGCATAATGTTTGTAAGGTTCTTCCATGTTGTAGCATGTGTCAGAATTTTGTTTCTTTTTGAGGCGGAATAAAACTGTAGGTCTATTCACTGTCCACTTTTGCTGGAGCACTGGGTCCAAGGAGGTGAGAGGGGAGAGGTAAGGTTTGACATTAAAGGGGTGAGGGTCGTTGAGAGTGAGCTATTTAAAAGAAAAAAGATTTTATTTATTTGACAGAGAGAGAGTGAGCAAGCATGAGCAGGGGGGAGCGACAAGCAGAGGGAGAGGGAGAAGCAGGCTCCCCACCGAGCAGGGAGCCTCATGTGGGGCTCCATCCCAGGACCCTGGGATCATGACCTGAGCCGGAGGCAGACGCTAACTGACTGAGCCACCCAGGCGCCCCCTAAAAGGACTCTTGAGGCATTCTCCAAATCAGAGTTCCAACGGCATAAAGACATGGTAGAAGCCCACGGGACTTATATACCTTGAAGAGCAGCTGACAAAACACCCGGTGAGGTCAGCCCATCTGAGCAAGAACATTGTTTTCAGGCTGGGCTTCACGTTCCAGGGCCAGCTCACGGGGATGACAAAAATCCCCATGCACACGCCCTGATACTACAGAAGCCAGCTGACGCTGTGCCAGTGCTTAGTGTTGACATTAACTAACATTACGGTAGTGTTTCCCAGACCTCATTAACTCACACAGCAACTTCATGATTTTGCTGTTTTCAACTACTGCTTGGGTTATTCTTTTCTATTTTTACTTATGTTGCCTCACTTTTTAGAGTTAATAAATTTATGATAAAAATTTTATTATCACCACCCATGAGTTGTTATCCTTTACTACAAATAGTTGATAAGCGTAAAAAGAATGAATGAGAACAAAACCAAGCAGGTAGGTCCTCCGGCCCGCTGGGGAGCTAGCACAAGGCCCGCTTTCCCTCCGCTGAGAAGGGACACACGCAAGTGCTAGTGAGCCGGTGGGGGTGCAAGCAGCACGCAGAGATACTTTCTTTGGCAAATAGTCACTTTCTCTTTTTAGAAAGACAGAGGAACAAAATGGAAAAAGCCTTCTCGCTATATGGTTCTCAGGGCTCTTAAAATCCCATCCCCTCCGAGAAGATGTCCCATACTTTGGCAAAACATGGCTTTACTGGGTCCCCTGAGTAAACTGGGATCATTTATTAGTTTTAAGGATGATGTTTCCCTTTTTATGGGGGAGGGAGAAGAAAAGAGAAAAGCTGTAAATGGTAGGACTTGGTCACTTTAAAGTGAGTACCAACTGTAAGACACCATAGATGACTCTGTAACTCACTAAACCGACCAAACTATCTGTTCTGTGGGGTTGTCATCTGCATTACTCTCACTGGTTCTACGAGTGCAGTCTAGCCTCCTGTCCTTGGAAAATTCCGACGTCTGAGGACAGTGGGGCTGCAGCTGATGGGCACTGACTGACCCAGGAAAACCATCTTCCTCTTCACCCTACTTTACAAGCAGGACCAGCGACCAGTAATGTGCTCTACAGTTTACAAAGCACTTTGCGTGAGAATCACCATTTAATCTTGGGTACCACAAAGCAATTCACAGATGCACATCTGTGGGCTGCCAATAATCAGGTGTGCCCTTGCTCTCTCCCTCATCGAGCCTGGCTGCAAGCAGATATTCAATGAGTGTGGGTGGGAAAAATGAACGACAACTGACAGCCAGAAACTCACTCCTTACCCCCGAATTCCTGTTAATTTTTGGAAGTCCCTGAGAGCAGTGATAAAGTATGTGGAGCAATATGCCAAATGCATATAGTTTAGTATTACACAATATGCAGAAGAGATGGATATTCTATATAAACACCAGCATAAAAGGAAAACATGTGCAGTGAACAGATTAGCTATTAAATCAGAGGGACTTGTGCCTACACCTCTCATACAGAATTTATTGTTCCAAAGGCATCTGTGCCTTCCTAAAGCTGGGTTAGTAATGGCATGCAGTTAGGGCAAGGAATGTTATAACGGTAATCATTAAAATGAGCTTCCCCCTGTAGTACATGGTGAATTCAAATTTTCATTAAGGCTGCAACAATAGGGAACAGTTAAGTAAATTATGGCATGCTAACTAGATGGAATATTAAGCAGCCATTAAAATGATAAATCGGAAGATTATGTAGCTACATGGAAAAGCGTGCATGAAATTATGCTAAGTTAAAAAGTAAAATACAAGATTGTTTATGTGTTGAGCAAACTGCATAATGTGGGCTTTCTAAACAAGTCCTGGCCACTGCGGATGAGGCCCCAAAGGGAATGCTACTCCTTGTTTAGGAATTACTGAGCACTGTCATCACATACTTTGCCCACAATACGCAGACTCTGATGACAGCAATGTTCTCAGTACAGCTACGCATGAATAAAGAGCCGACAACCTGACATAGGTAAGCAGCTACTGTGCACGGGGGAAGGAATTATTGTGTAATTATTTTTGAAAGTTGTTTTAAATAATGAATTGGGACGCCAGGAAAGAAAAAATGTAATTAAGACAGGAGACCGTGAAAGTAAATATGGTTTGAAGCAAGATTGGGCTTCCAGGAGCTATGTGCATTTCGGAAGCAGCTGCCCTTCCCTGAGAAAATGCTCATTTCGGGAGCATCTTCTCTCCCCAGAGAGGCTCACCCAGGGCCCCAGGAAGTCAAGGGCCACTGCACCCGGCCAGCTCACCAGACGTCACTGTCTTCTGCCTAATGACTTGGCGCACCCTCCTTATTACCCAGACTGATCTGTGAGGGTCGAGAGACTAATTTAATAGGGGAGCTGGTGACCATATGTTTTAAGTCACAAGTTATCTGGACATTACCATCTATAAATTCATGGAAAATGACCTTTAATATCAGTGGCAGGCTGTGATTTCATGCCTCTTTGGCAGGGAGCAGAAACATTAAATTGACAGGGTGGGGATTTCTGTTGACCTCTGGAATAGAAAGGTTGTCAAGTGGAATTACATATAGAGAAAGAAAAAAATAATCACTCAATCAATTAATCAATTAATCAGCACTTTCTCTAGAATCAGAGTATGTTAGATCTGGAAGGGACCCTGGGAGCACTCACCAAAGGCATTGAGCTGGGAGGTGAGGCAGATGTGCTGACAAAGGGCTGCGGCGGGTGGAGAGGCAAGGGCCAGGGGATTGTCTGAGTGAGGGGCCCAGGACAGAGCTTGGTGCAAACTCCAAGGGACTGGATGAGGGTTTACAGTTCTCTAAGTCCACAGCAACAAGCGACACTTTACTCCAGGGTTCACCAGCTCTGTGCCACTGCCTTCCCACCCTCCTTTTCTTTGCTTTGGCTGCCAGGAAGCTCAGGGTTAATTTTGCTTAACTTCAGTGAGTATGTTGTCTTAGATACTGTATAGATTTATTCACCCTTCCTTCTATATGGACTTTGATTTCTATTATAATGGCCTCATTATAGACATTTAAAAAAATGATGGACAACCTCAAATCTCTATTTTGGAAGCAGATAGATATACATCTAAATGAAAAAATGTGTAACACACTTCATGGTATCTTTTACTAGTAAAATATCTTTTACTAGTAAAAAAACTAGAAGAAAAGAAACCTTTACTTCTTTACCTTCCCTTGAGGAACAGGAAAAGGAGGTCTCTGGGAGATGGAGGCCGAGGAAATCCGTGTGCATCCCTGGTGCACCCAGCTTCCTCCAGCAGAGCTGGTATCCACCCCTCCTCACACCCAGCCAGGCATCTACCGAATGCCTGGCACAAGAGCCAGAGGGAGACACGATCCTGGTCTTCAAGAAGCCCTCGGCAAGGGAGGGCCAGAGCAGATGTGATTACTATCACTCAGCTGGGAGAAGCCTGGGAGGGACTTCTAAGGAATCTGGACATGAGGTCATAGCACAGTGGTGCGGCAGGGAAAGTGGACATTTGCTGGGGGAAGGACTGAAGCAAAGGCACAGGAGTTGGAAGCACAAGGTGTATGTGGGGGAGGTGGACTGTCCAGGGGGCCCAGTGGGAGAGGAAGCAGGAGGCAGGTGGAAGTGTGTTCTGGATGCTCTTGGCTGCCATGGGATGGCACCCCCAAGAGTGTCTAAGCAGAGGTGCCTCAGACCCTCCGGGCAGGGTGGAGCTGGGCGGGGAGAGGCAGGCACAGGCATGCAGAAGCCTAACTGGAAACGAGAGACGCTGGCCGTCAGGCCCCTCACCTCTCATTTTCCTCGCTGGGCTTGCTTGAGAACTGACACTCGATCCCAAAGCATAAGGGTGGCAGAGCTCAGTAGGGACGTGTGGCCCACGAGGCCTCCATTCCCAGGCCAAAAAAACTACTCAGCCAGTGGTGGGCGTGCCTGGCTGTGCCACCAGACCTCTCCCACATCACGGCGTGGAAGCCACCAGGACCCAGGCCTGAGATGCCAGGGATGGGGGCAGACTAGACTCAGAAGTTCGGGGCTGCATTACTGGAATGATGAACCTTCCACTGACTGCCTGTACCATCCACCTGGAGGGAGGCAAAGCCCTGTCCGGGTGAGTGACAGGTTCCACAGCACAGTGTAGTGGCTGAAAACACAGATTCCGCCAGACTGCTTGGGGCTGAGGCCTGGCTCCAGAGGGAGGACCCAGGGCAAGTCGCCCCTGTTTCCACATCTCTGGAGGGCAGGAAATGACAGTATCCACCTTGGAAGGATACTATGAGAGTTCAATGAATTCATGTGCATTCGGCGTCTAGAATGGGGCCTGGCGCACAGAAAGCACTCTGGAGATGTGGCTGTTATTCAAATTACTACTACTGGGCTTCCTTGGAACACCAGCCCAAGACCCCTCCTCCTCGGAGATTGCTCTTCATCCCCCAAAACCATGGAACGTCTGCTTCCTGAAATCAGACAGGCCAACCGTGCACTCGAAATGGAAGGGTTTTAACACCAACCTCCAAACCTACTTCCATTTCTGGATCCAAAACTTCTGATTTTCGCTGCTGCTTTGGCAATCTCATGCCTCCACGGGGTACCCCTGCTCCGGATCGACTCTTGTGCATCACATGAAGCACACAGGGGAGGTCTCAACAATCAGCAGTCTAATCACTACATTTTACAGATGGGGAAACTGAGACCTGGGATGGGAAGAAAGTACCAGGGATGAGGCCAGGGGTCCTCTAAATCCTGGACCAGGACTCCTCCTCCTGCCTTTCCCAGACACTTCCTGACATCTCTTTTATCAGACTGTCTAGTTCTTAATCTTCTGGAGGCAGGGGCATCTATTTCAGTCGGGTCTGAGGTGTTAAAATCACACCCAGCACCACAGACTGAGCGAGGAGCTGCACAGGAGTGGCGGGGGGCTGTTCCTAATTAGGCATGCAGCTGAAAATCAGCCAAGTTCCAGGGCACCACATCAAAGGGAAGACAGGGGACATTCATCCCCATCTGAACTGTTAAAACATTTGCTGGAGAAAGGCCCGACTCCCGACTGAGGTGCTTCAACGGATGTCGGAGTTCAGGTAGCCCTTTGAGGCTGAGGTGGGGGAATGGGGCAGCAGGAGTCGTCCTGGGCAGGCCAGCAAGGGTGGGGCAGGGAGGCTCGGAGATGGAGCCTGGAGATAAACCCAGCACAACACATGCAGGAGGCCCCACCTCCTCCTCCTCTATCTAGTCTGGTTTCCGGAGCTGTCTAGAAGCCAGGAGGCTGACTAACTGGAGTTCTCTTACCATCTTTTCCAGACCTGCACAGAAACACCCAAGACGCGGAGGATGCGCTTTGCGGACGCAGGGGGCGGGGCACAAGAACAATGGTCATGTTGGAGGGAGCAGAGAGGGCCTGTCGCGGCCCGCTGCCCGCTGCCCGCTGCCCGCCAGGACCTGCACCACTTGCTCTTTTATGCTCAGCGCAAGGGCGAGGGCGAGGCCCTGGTCTGAGCCAGGGCGCCCAGTTTGCTCCCTTCCCTCGGTCAGCTGCAGTTGATGGGGTCTTCCCTTGAGGCCCTCTCTTGTATGGCACCAGCGGGCAGACAAGCACGTGCACCTGGTAACCCACATATGCTTCCCTCATGATTTCAAAAGCCACGTGGGCCTCCTCCCAGAGCTCTCAGGCCCTCTCTGCAATAACGGCTGAGTCCTTCAGCCCTGCCTGTCACCCTGCGCTCTTCCAGGGACGGCTTTGGCGTGCCGAGGCCTCGGAGAGGCTGTAGGCCAGAGTTCTGTCGCCATCCCCTGTGGAGACTCACTGAGGCGAACTTGCTGCTCCAGGATCTTGGCTGCTCCTGGGCTCAAAGCAGTGCATAAACAAGTCTCCATTTAGAGCGGCAACTTCCTCAAGAGACAGCTTTCTGACTCCACGTTAACTGCAAGACCCAAATTCACAGGCAATCAAGGAAGCCTGTCTGCTTTTCTTTCTCTAGCATCCACTGAGCCCTTACTGTGCACTAAGGTGGGCCCCAGGCCAAATGCTGAACACTCACAGGGTGTGAGACAAGGCTCCTTCCCGTCCCCCACCAGACCTCATGGTTTAGCAGGAGAATCAGGATGCCAACATCCATAAGCACTGAGTGATGAACAGTTATGAGTTACTGAGCACCTGCCTAGGCCAGGCACAGACCAGGGCATTGGCTGTATATCATTCCTCATCCCCACGGCAGAGAGAGGCAAGGGCTACCGTATTTTACAATGCAGAAACTGAGGCTCAGGTTCAGAGGCCCAGCTGGGACCAATCCAATTCCAACGGGCCCCAAGTACCCTAAACTGGTACAGACAGTGGCAGCTTCGTGGAGACAGAAAGCAAATGCTGTCCCAGGGACTTTGCAAACCTGCAGGGAGATGGCATTTCAAGTCTTAGCGCAAGAAGGCCCCTCAAGGGCCAGGGATCTGCCTGGTCTCACAGACAGTGAATGTGAGCCCTGGGTAGAGTCAAGGAAAGGACAGACAGGTAAAGATGAGGGGTACCAGGAGAAGGGCATCCCAGGCATGTCAAGCACCAGCAGTCGTGGACAGAGGAAAGCTCGAGGGGTTCTGAGGTAGAGCCACATATTGTGAGCTACCCTGGGCTCGGTGCTCACGAGGAAGAAGGGACAGGGAGTATCTAGATAAAGAGACTGGAGCTGGGCTACGGAGGGCCCCTAAATGCCAGGAGGGGTGCATACTTGAAAGGGCAGGAAACTGGAAAAAGTGGATCAGGCGCCCTGAGCAGGTTTGCACTTTTACCCAAAAAGCCTTTTTCAGAAGCTGACAGGAAATACCAGGGTGAGGCAATCAGCTGCTGATGATCTGAGGGTCTGACCCTGCAAACAATTAGGGCTCCGCCCTTTCAAGAAGTGGATAGAGGATGCCCAGTGCTCCAGAAAGACAGACATGCTTCTGCAAACAACCCAAACGCAAGCATTTCCACCAGATGAGGGGCAGAGGTGAGGGCGGCACTAGCATTCTCAAGTCAATCCTGAGAGGGGCAGGTTTCCCTTGACCCCTATGCTGCAGACAGAGGCCAGGGCCCTGCAGGGACCACCTGGGGCCTCAGCAAATGGAGGCAGACACAAGCCCCATCTTACGTCCTCTGGGTATTGAAGGACAGTACTTATAAAGAGGGCCCGTCACCCCCACCTCCGCCGTGCAATCTTCCAGTCTGCTGGGTGCAGTGAGGTCCCAGCTTCCACAGAGGCCTCCAGCCACACACTAATGTGATAAAGCCACAGGGGACAGACTTTCACGCCAGACCAGTCACGGCTACATCCCTCAGCTGAGCAGTGTCTCCAGCCCATTTTCATGGAACCTCAGAGAGCAAGTCTTGGAAGGGCCATGACCAAACCCAAGCTCCCTCCCCACCTGACTGGTAAGAAATCTGCAGGTCAGGCGAGCTGACCGGTTCATCCTCGGTCTCAAAGGCTCCACTCTTCACAACGCATTCTGAGAATGACTGAGTGCCGGGTGCAGGCTGTGCGGAGGTGCGTGCTGTGTGTGGGGTCTGGGCTAGGTGCACTGCATCTGGCTCCTTGTTTCATTCCCACAAGAGCTCTACCACATGACATCACCATCTTCAAGGCGGTCACACAGCAAGCCAGTGATGGAGGCAGTCTGGGTCCAAAGTCCATGTTCTGAACTGTGCAACTGTTTACACTGCTTTTCCAAGCCAAGCCGGGGCTCCCTGCACTCCTCTGGGTCCACAATCGCATGAATGAGTTCAGGTCAGCAAGGGAAGCAAGCAGCAGAAGAGCGGAGTCCTGGCTCCACCAGGGCCGAGTGACGCCAGCAGGCCACTTCCTCCCTCTGGTCATTGGTTTGCTCACTAAGAAGGGTACCTGGGTCATCTCAGAAAGTCTGTCCCCTGTGGCTTTATCTGACTAGGACCACACACAGGTCCCTAAAGTAATCATTGTGGTCAGGCACTTTAAGCAGAAAGCACAGGGCGGGGGCGCCTGGGTGGCTCAGTTAAGCGTCTGCCTTTGGCTCAGGTCATGATCCCAGGGTCCTGGGATGGAGCCCTGTATCAGGCTCCCTGTTCAGTGGGGAGCCTGCTTCTCCCTTTTCCGTTGCACCCCCCACCCCACCGCTCCCGCTCTCTCTCTTAAAATCTTTAAAAAAAGAAAAGAAAAGAAAGCACAGAGAGGTGTCATGAGGAAGAAGAATGCCCATTAAAGAGGTATTCAAATGCATCCTCATCTTTAGAGGGGTGGCCAACACAGGCTGCTGGCTCCAGTCCGGTTGGTCCTGAGCAAGGTACAGGGTGCCGGCCTCCCAGGGCAGAGCCAGAGACTTCTTCCAGGCACAACCCTTCCCTCCACCTTTACCTGACAGCCCCCCTCGCCACATGCCAGGTTGGTAGCCAAATTGGTCAAACCTCACCCGTACCCATCTGGTGGTGGTGGCAGCCCTGAAGCCAGCCATGGGGGTCACTGCCTCATGCTGAGGGGTGTTGCTGGCATTGTGCCCCGTGCCCGGTGCAGCTGCCTGGCCGGAAGCAACTTGCTGAGATCTGGCAAGCTCTCTGCCTTCGTCAATCTGGAACTGCTTCAAGAGGAACTAATCCCCCTGGGGACTTAGACAACCTCAGCCTTCTGGATGGTGATGATAAGGCGGCCGGCCTGGGACCAGCCTGGCCTCCGCTCACCAACTGTGCGACCCTGGCCAGCTGCCTGATCCATAGGGGCTAAGATTCCTACAGGTGAGGTGGGAGGGGGTGATGCAGAGATCCTGGAGGCCTTTCTGGCCCCAGAGTCCCTCGGTCTTTTTCTGTAAGCGTGGATGTTCACACATGCTTCTTGTTCCAGTGCTGTGGCTTCAGCATGCCAAGAAGGGGACATAAACGAGAGTACCCATTCTACCAGTGTGTGGGGTCCCTGACCTTAGCATCCTAACTAACTTCCAGCAAACTCCTCCAAAATTCAACCACAATAGGCAATGAGAATCCTGCCACTGTGAGACCAGGAATTTTGGCAGGGATCCCTACCCGGCCCAGGAGTCAACCCAAATTCAATTTAAAAAAAACCAACAGCAAGACTCCCTCCTTCCATATAGCACTTTCTGGCTGTCCAAGCCCTTTGTTATTTGGTTCATATAACCACTGAACTGCAGACAGATCCTGGTAGGCAGAGCCAGAGCCCCCGTTTAACAGGGCAAAGGGAGACCCAGGATGGAAGGGACTTGCCAAAGTCAGAGTGAGAAATCAGCATGATTCCCACCTGACTGGTCTTCACAACTTTACTGTCACATCTTGTATTTCTTGGTGTCACAGCACAGCAACCCAAGGAGGTGTTTTTTGTTCTGTCTGAAAGAAAAGTGGGCCAGGGGAAGGTGTGTGGGTGCTGCTACACACAAGACTTGGCGACCCGAAAACCGCCACTGTCCAGGATTATTTTCAAGCACTGATTTCCACTGAGCAGCTACTACAGCCCACACCATCCATACAGCCATCCCAAGAAGTATTTGGAAAGGAACATCTGCAGAATGAATGTTTTTGTGCTGGGAAGCACAAGAACAGCCCCTCCTCAGGACCCGAGAAAGGTGTCCCCAGAGACTCCATACCGTGTTCACACAGGTGCCATCGACGCGGAGAACACGAGAGCAAAGGCACCTTGAGATGCTTGGTGGAGACAGCCACCTCACCCCTGCTGCCTCTCCCACCTGGCTCCCTCCGGGGTGCCCAGGCCTGCAACGGCTGCTCACAGCCCCAAGTCCCAGGTGTCTGCTCAGTTTGGGGCACTATGTACTGAACCCCCTCAGGGTGCTAGTGGCGGCTCGGCAGCTAAAACGTGCACCCAACCCTCTCGCTAGCACTTGCCTTCGAGAAGCTGGGAAGGGGTCCCTGAGGTCTCTTAGCACTCCCCCCGCCCCTGCCGCCCTGCATCCTCAACGTCAGCAGTCAGCCCAGGGACGCTGGCACTCTCTACCATGGTTCTACCCATTTGCATGCTCGGCTCCCATGCCCGCCCCAGCTGCTGAGGGCCAAGTTCAACTCCAATCCCTCTAGACACATCCCCTGCAATTCCTAGCACAGAATCTGGCTCTGCAGATGCTCTGTAAATACTGCTTGAAGGAACAGAAACAAAGCGCCTTTTGCAAATTCATAATTTAGCACAGAAAAAAAATTTTTTAAAAATATTTGTCTACCTGAGGAAAGGAACGTTATTCATAGACCGGTGGAGGGAGCAGAAACTGGAAATGGCCTTCTCAGAGATAAAATCGGTGGACATAACAAAAATTAAAGATCCCATAGCTTGAAGTTCCACTTCTGGAAATCGATCCTACAGAAATACCCAGACACTTGTGCAGAAGTATATACACATGGGTGTTTGCTTCAGAATATAAGAGCAAACAACTGGAAATAAGTTAAAAGTCTACAAGTAGGGGAATGATGGAATACACTGTGCCACAGTCACAATAGAAACGCACTCAAAAGAAAGGACGACCTCATGGGGCTCTTGGGTGGTGCAGTTGGTTAGGCATCCAACTCCTGGTTTCAGCTCAGGTCATGATCTCAGCGTCGTGAGATCGAGCCCCAAGTCCAGCTCCACACTCAGTTTGGCATCTGCTTGAGATTCTCCCTGCCCCTCCCGCTCACGCCCTTTCTCGCTCAAATAACTAAATAAATAAATATTTAAAAAAGACAAAAACAACGGATGACCTTGGACAAGGTCTGTGACACAGAACAATGTTTAGTAGGAGAGCATTTATGTAGAAAACATGCTTGTAATATGCAGAGATGTGTAGTTCTGGAAGCAAATGGGCGAAGGCCAAACGAATACACAGGTTACTAACAACAATCTTTGTCTCTGGAGAGAGATTTCACCTTTTACTTCCTCTTTGCCTGTATGCTGAATCTTCTCACACAGAGCACATTATTTCTTTAATGTAATAAAATTTTTTTAATTTAAAGTTTTTTAAAAATTGAAGACATTGAAAAAGGAAGTTTCATGTGCCGATGTGGCACGTGCAACCGTCCTCTTTATTGTTAGTGGTGGTGGGGATGACACTTGTTGAGGTCTGCTTTGCACCGGGCACCGTGCCAGGAGTTTTCCAGGACAGATGAGGAAACGGGGGGCATCGGGATGAGCAGGTAACTCGGGCTGCTCGGGGAGCTGGGATCTGCCACATCTGCTTTCGTCAGAGCCCCTGCACGCGGTCCTTATCACTCGTTCCCTGCTGCTTTCGGGAAGCACCGGCTGTGGGACTCCCTCATCTTCTACTTAACATTCCGGTGGAACAGGCTTTAGATCAACAGCTTCTGCTTTTGTGACTGTTTCTAAACAATTTCCATTTCATGTCATGTTTACACACTTGAAGTTTAGGAAATACAGTTCAGAGGAAGTTCTGTCTCGGTTTTTCACTCTAAGATGTGTGTTTTAATTATAACGTGACCCCCAAACGGAGCCCTGGTCGTCCACGGAGGCACTTGAGTTTTAAAGACGCAGGAAAGATCTGCAGTTACAGTCTGGGCATCACAAAAGATGAAAGCTTTCCCAAGACACACAGCTGCGAGAGTAGGTCTGATCGCTTTTTGGGGCCCATGGTTTCACTGCAAAGGGTCCCCACTCTCCCGGGAGTTTGTTATCCATCCTTGTAGGTCACAAATCAAGGTAATTCCCGTCAACCAATGTTGTGATCAGCAAGCTGTGAATCCGAATCAACCCGATGGGTGATAAGCATACAGGTTGCCCTTTGGGGAGGGGGGTGTGCTCAGGGACGAATGGGGTTTACACCTTGATGCCCAGTTACAGAAGTGGTTGCTTCCTGAAAGATGGCTCCTTGCCGAGGGGATCAGAAGGGATTACAAGCAGTACAAGAGTTCTTATCCACAGGATTCCAGATTCCAACACAAGAAACGTACTTTGGGAAATGGACTGAGAGCTGAGACTCTGGAAATCCCCGGGGCTAGAGGGCACGAGGGAGGAGGACCAGATACGGCAACTAGTTTAACTAGTTCGTTCTTTTACTCCCTCACCCTCCTGAGCACTTGTGTTGCCGGTTGATGGGGAAATGTTGGTCAATCAACCCTGGTGGCTGCCCTAAAGAAGCTCACAGCCTAAAACACAACCTTTTCAAAGTACTCCTAGCCTAAGAGGCTCGCATTTTAGTGGTGAGGCAACAGGGCGCCGTCAAAGGCTTGGGAGACACCAAGTGGTGTGCAGAGGCCCCAGGTCTTTATCTCATGCCTGGGGCTGGGCTAGTCTGGTCTCCCTGGGCCTGTTTCCTCAAGTTTTAAACTGGATTCTCAGTGCTGCCTTGCCACTGCACGCGGGCCAGGGCAGCGTAAATGAAGGAAACTGAGGCAATGTGCTGTAACAACCACGGGTCTTATGGCAAGGGAAGTGGCCGTGAGCCAGAGTCAAATGTTACTGGTTCGAGAATGCAGACAAGGCCTAAGGAGCACCAGAGTATATAAAGGTATGTGTGTGGCTGTGTGTACATTTATGTACGTACACGCATGCGCAGAATTCCATGCTCACACGTGAGGTGCTCTAGCAGCCTAATGCCGGAACCCCTCGGACCCACCCCCTTCACTCTGGTCGGCAGGTTTTTCTGTGGGGGTGGGGTGGGGGTGGGTGGGATGCAGGGGCCGGAAGCATTTTTTCTCAGGTGCATACACATGTAGGGAGTCAGGGACACATGGGGTGAGTGACAGGTGAAGCAGCTTTCATAAAGTGATAAGCAGCAAGCCCAGGTCACAAGCAGCTACTCAGGGCTTGCTGAAGATTCTTCCTCTTGCTTTTGCCTACAGTGTGATGAGGCTGAGCACTTGCCTTTTGGATTAGGTTCTGTGACCCAGTGAATGAGAACTGGGGAAGGTGGAGTGGGAAAGGAAGCCTATTTGAGTGTGTACTAAATTGGAAGAGAAAGCAAATCACGGGAAGAAAAACAAAGCTAAAAATAAGGCAGTTCCAAATTATTGCTAGACAGAAAATATAACCCCAGCTAGGCGGGAAAACAAAGTGGGACAGAACAGAAAATATCAAGTTCCCGTCTAAAAATAACTGGGAGTCCTAATGCGGACTCACCATTGAGAAATATGGAACTTTTGGGGCGCCTGGGTGGCTCAGTTGGTTGGGCGACTGCCTTCGGCTCAGGTCATGATCCTGGAGTCCCTGGATCGAGTCCCGCATCGGGCTCCCTGCTGGGCAGGGAGTCTGCTTCTCCCTCTCCCTCTCCCCCTGCTTGTGTTCCCTCTCTCGCTGTGTCTTTCTCTGTCAAATAAATAAATAAAATCTTAAAAAAAAAAAAAAGAGAGAAATATGGAACTTTTGATATGAGCTTGAGATTGCAGTCTCACTTGGTAGGGAGGGTTGCTGCACTATGGAATGGAAGGTTCTCTTCCGACTGTGAAGCTGGCGATAGAGAACAGGATCAACCTCCGGAGCATTCCTACCTGCCAGCTCAAAGACCTACAGAAAACTCAGCACCCAAAGGTTTGTCTGAAGCCGAGACCCAGGAGGCAACGGGTCCAACTCAGGCAGGGCGGGGAGGGGAGGGGGGGGCCCACGCAGGGCGGGTAGGAGCCTGTCTCAAGCTCACTGCTAGCAGACCCCAAGCGGGCCTCTCCTCACTGCTTTCTCATCTGGAAAATGGCCCACTGATCTCAGTTCATTTACTTACTGAATCACCCCCTTTCCATTTTGTTTCTTCATATAAAATGTATTTCCATTTTATACTTCTATATGGTTGTGGCAACCCAATACCACGGAAGAGTACAGTGTCCACGGGATCGGATGGCTCCTTCTGACCTGGGTGACCTCAGTGAGTCCTCCAACCCCTCTGGGCCTCCAGCTTCTCAACAGCCAAATGATGTGCTTAGACCTCACCAAGTAAGAATAACAAACGAAGAGCACTGTGCAAGCGTCTTCTGCCCCACCCCTCACTCTAGTATGTTTCACACCTTGACCATCTGGGGTTAATGCAGATGTAATGCAAATGATTAACTTCTTAGGTTGCCCGAGAACACAGCGTGCTTCAGTCCCAGGTACCGAAGACATCAGCAGCTCTGTATACTGGTGTGCACGTTCTGGAACCGGACTTGGGAGATTTCACTTCGAGCCTGGCCCTGCCATTTACCAGCTCACACCCTGTGAGGAGTGCCTTGTCCCAGCAGAGCCCTGGCGGCCTCAGCTGTGCGGTGGGGAGAATACTAATACCAACTCCATGGGGCTGTTATAAAATAAAACCAGACAAAGGATATAAAAGAGCCTTGTAAACCATAAAACCCTATGCAGATGTTACAGATTAGAGCAGCATACACATACATGTGCACAGATAGATACACGGCCTGATTTTGAGCTGACATCTGGTATAAATGACTCGCTATTCAATTGGTTTATGTCCACAAGGAGACGTCTCATTTCATTTTTCTTTTGTAGTATCAGTCGTATACTGTGCCTTTCACAGAGGCTGAACAAATAGAATCAACTTCCATTTCGCTACTCAATATTTGCAATGTTTGCCCCCCAAAAGGAAGGACCCCGCAATATGTGACAGGGTTCTGAGAAGGCACGATCGGATTCCAGGGTTCAGAAACATGACACGGTTTTTGTACGGCACCTACCACAAACAATTCGCAAAGGCTCTGGGAAAAGGAGTGCCTTTATGTCATGTGTAAACCCCCTAATAACTGGAACTGAAGCTTTCTTCCTGAGCGTTTCATTAAGTAGATCATCTGCTCGCGTTTGGCACTCTCCCACTAGCTGGGAACCTACAAAAACTGATGTGGTATGACAGCTGAGTTGGTGCTGCCAGACAGGCTTCCTTGCTCGGAAACGGGGTGGGGGCGGCAAGAGCCGGGAAGGAGTGGGGGGAGGCGGCAGCTGTCACGTTACAGCCGCGCCACGCAGACACGCACTTCAGATTTCACTCACGTCCCCCTGACGAGGCACCAGCGACAGGCCGCATGACTGGGGACTCCACACGCTCGTCCTCCTAGTGAGACAAAGAGGCTGCGCCTCCCCAGAGGTCCCAGCCTCTCAAGGAATCTCTCGACTCCCCGTTAGTGCAAGCTCTCCTCTGGTGTTTAAACCTGTGGGCCTCTGGGCCGGATGTGTCAGCCACCTGCCCCCGCTGCCTGGGAGAAGGCTCTGCTGTGCTGAGTCTCACTACCAACTCAGAGGGGCTGGGCGCTGGCCGCGGTCTGGGAGAAGGCCCCTCCAAAGGCAGCGGTCAGAGTGCGCTCCAAGCCTGAGGCAGGACAGGACCTCAGGGAGCCTGCAGAGGAGATTCCACTCACCAAAGTTCCACTAAAATCTCATTCGTCTCCACTAGAAAGAAGGCTTCCTCGGGGATAATGTCGAGTACAATTAATGGTCAGAATAATAGAGTGGGGGGACAGGGCAGGAGTAGCAGAGAGAGGAGGGGCGCTCAAATCAAGAGGAGAACAAATGTACTGAGAAAACCCACAGCACAGGCAGGGGCTCTAGTTATACACCGAAAGGGAGCCGGCTAATTTCCTGTCATTCTTATCTACTCTGTGGAGAGAAGGTCGCTGTTGTCAGGACCCTCAGTTGTACTCCCTTACATCTACCAGAGGGAACGGCTTAAGATCAATTACTCTAAGAGCCAAATCATCATCTTAGGCAGATGTCTTTCAACATCTAATTGGCTCACATCCAACAGTTCTATACAATAGGTCAAATCATTCTGTTTCCTGGGGGGTTTAATTTGCAACTAATTCTCTTTACAGGGTTCACCAGAAAGCTCCTGCTGTTTTAAATACGTACTGGGGTGCTTTATGAAGATTTTTCTTTCTGGTGGACAACCTGAAATGGCTGTTTTGAAAAGTGTCCAAGCTAGAATTGACTGCTGCCATTCTGTGTGCCCAAGGCCAGCCATGGTTTCCCAGTGGGAGCAGACACAGGGTGACCTCCCATCCACAGGCTTGGTTGACCATCTCGATTTTCAGGAGGCTCTGAAGCCCACCTCTGTCCCAGGCTCTCACCTCTGGTTCTCCTCACAACCTCTGAGCCCTGTTGAGGCTCCCAGGGGAAGCCTGCTCAAGGTGGAGCAGCAGTATGTTGGGACGATGGCCTTGCAGCCTGGCCAGCCCGGAATGGAGGGTCCCTAAACCAGATCCCAAGGCCTGGGTTGTGTGCAGAGTCCGTGATTGTGATTAATGCATACAGTGTCCTGACTGCATAGCCTTATTTTAAGTACTGCAATAGTTCTTTAATTCAACTAACACCTGGGTGGCTCAGTCGGTTAAGCATCTGCCTTCCGCTCGGGTTGTGATCTCGGGACCCTGGGATCGAGCCCCACGTCAGGCTCCCTGCTCAGTGGGGAGTCTGCTTCTCCCTCTCCCCCACCCCCAGCTCATGCTCTCTTTCTCTCTCTCTCAAATAAATAAAATATTAAAAAAAAAAATAAAACTCTCATCTCTTCAACAATGGCTAGCTCTGCATCCCTTGAATGCTATACAGAATTGGAATCACAAACATCAGCACGTCACTCTGTGCCCAGGCCCTGGGCCAAGGGCAGAGCCCTTTCCCCACCCCTCTGACCAGCAATGACCTTTCTTTTCAGCTCTTCCTTTCAATACCAAAGGCCTTCAGGGCTAGGCTTTGCCCCTTTGCTGCCCACTCTAGCAATGATTACTCGTCCAATTCATATGTCAATTAATCATACGAGGCCTTAAGACATTTCTTTCAGTGCTGGCTTTAACCGCCATGTGACTCTATGTCTCCAACCTCATTACCTGGACTAACTTTCTAACCTGACCTCAGTTTTAGAACAGAGGCTCTATGGAATCCATCTGTGTGCCCCAAGTGGCCCAGCGCTTACATGGTACCAGTGGGGTCTTAATGAGCTCGATGATTTGATTTAGGGAAAAGATAAGTTGATGGATCGGAAGTGGGTGGGGGCCGTTTACAGTTCAAAAACTCCCAACGGTCCCCGGGGTAAAGCTCAAATTCCTTCCAGGGGCTAGCACAGCCCTCCATGAATGGACGGTCAAACAACCTGGCAGCTGCACCCCTCCCCATGTGCCTCGATGCTGCAGGCACATTGGCTACTTGGGTGGCCCTCTTCACTTCTGGGCATGGCACAAGCTGTCTCCCTCTCCCCCAGCAAGGCCGTCCCCCCTTCTCCCCCTCCCCACCCCCCCAGAGCACCTGCCTCTGGGAAACCTGCTGCTGGGTCCCCAGGGCCACCATGTTGGTCCCCTCCTCCCCGCCTGCTTGTCTTTCAAGACTTAGGTCAAGCTTCAACTCCTGGGAAGCCTTTCCTGCCTTCTCCCTTGGAGCCTATATGATCACGCCACCTCTGGGTGGGGACCTGCACCCGACAAAATGAAGTCTGAGACACTTCGGTGCCTGACCTGGTCCACGGCTGCCTCCCAGGGTCCCGTTTATGTTAGTGCCCTTGGTGCCTGGCACATGGGGGCTGCAAAATGACCACTGAATGGACCAGGCTCTCCTGGAGTACTGCCATGACACCCCCCAAATCATCTATCTTTGTGGCTGACCTGAGAAGCCCCAGTAGTGATGTCCAGCTCCATCCTCCTCTTGTCTAGTGCCCGGAGTCCTGTGCCTTTCACACCACACACAGAAACAGAGGCATCTCTGCTCCTTCACCCCAAAGCTGATAGTCAGTTTGTCCACAGTGGACAGAAGGTTCTCGCTGTGACAAGGGCAAGTGGGAGAACAGACAACAGGGCCTTAGGGACCCCAGGTCACAGCAGGAGACCCTGCTGAGGAACAGAGGGCCCTGAAACAAGGGTGAGGACGAATATGAGCTATGCCTCTTCCTGGCTCATGGTGCCCACTGAATTCAACAAAGCAAGGAGAAACAGCAGGCGGGAAAGCTGTGGGACAGGCACTTCGTATTTTGCTGTGGCAGAGCTTCTTTCCCTTGTAAAGCAACACCCTGCTCACCTGCCTTCTCGTAAAGAGGAAGGCGATGGGGATTTACAGCATTCCTACTGCTCTAAGATCTCAGATTTATAATTCCAAGGCACCACTGACCAGCTAAGAGGGAGGAGGAAGGAGGGAAGGGGGGGGCGGAGGGGGGAGAAGCACTAGGGACAGGGCCAGACCAGACCATTACCCTGCTGGCCTGAGCTTCCCAACCACGAATAGCTCCATAAACTGTAAACTGTAAACTTCCCAGAACCACAGGCGCCCTAGAGACTCACATTTCCCCCCAGAGCGAGACAAACCATCTCTGCATTGCCTGTTTTCAAATTCAGGAGAGCATGTGCTCTGATAGCTTCAACATCATTCCTTTTTCTGTGTGTGTGGCTCATTGTTCAGGGACAAACAGGAGATCCAAAAGTCCAACTGCTTATTATGTTTGCAGCCATTAAATCAACTTCAAAGGCAAGGCTAAGGTGGATGCATTTTCATCCCATTTCAACAAGCTCTGCCCAAGTGTCAGGCCCTGTGCTGGGCTCTGAGGAACCAACTGACTCAGGCCCTGCCCATGCTGCTGGGGGAGACAGAGGCTGGCTCGGGACTTAGAAGTAAGAACAGGAATGAGAGAGAGGGAGGGTAAGTATTCAGTGAGCCGTGGGAGCGAGGAGCTGGGGAAGGCTCCTGGAAGGAGGCGACATTGAGAATTGACACAGAGAGCAGAGAGCTATTGGAGGTGCTGCCTGGTACCCTGGGGCCCCGCGAGGGGGGGGAAACAGAGGAAGGTGTGGCTTGAGCAAGGCCTAGAAAGTCTGCACTTGGATCTGTGGGACCCAATGAAGGTCTCTGAGCAGGAGAATAATGCAGGCCACGCCTGGGAAAATCATCTGGTGACAATGAGGGGGAGCAATGGCACACGGCCCCTTCCTTGGTCCTTGAACCCCCCATCTGGCTTTGCTCCCCTCTCCGAGAGCCGTCCCCCATGAAGATGAGAGACAGTGGTATACATATGGGGTACTCAGGAGCTCAAGGGCTGTTCCTATTGACGAGGATGATGCACGTGCAGAATGACAGCTCTTTAAAATACATAAGAAAAAAAATTTTGTTAAGTAGGCACAGCGAAATTATGCTCCATTTGGAAGCAGTCTTCTGTGGAAAGGCATCCCCCAGGGAGTCTAGTGTGACTTTAGCTCAGAAACAGGTTTCCAGGGTGCTGGGTGGAAGCTGCCAACACCAAGTGTCACGTGCTGTGCAGAGGTCTGATTAGAAAGGCACCCAGGGACTTACCCAGACCCAACGGTCAGCACATGAAAGGCTTTTGTTTGTGGGAGTTCCTGTCTCTGAGCCGAGTAGGATCTGTGTGCTTCAGTGTGTCTCATTGCCACTGGAACAGGTTAGCGCTAAAGTCACCTTAGGATCAGGTCAGAGCCTTGACGTTAAAATGGGGACATTGAGGCCCAAGAGGGGAAATGCCTTATCCACGCTCAAATCAGGAATCAATGGATGAGCTGGGATGACCTGCTGAGATCGTGAGATTCTTCCCCATAACCATAACACAGCCTGCACCCAGGCTGCTCTGTTTGTCCGCTCAAAGATTTATAAGGTTCTAGCTATAAGATCACAGCTCTGAGAAGCTAACAAGGTGATCTTGCAAAGCTGGGTCCTCACTCCCACACTGCCAGGATGGGGGTTTCTGCTCCTCTCCACAGGCCCAGGTGCTCAGGATGTGCATGGGGAATGTCAAGGAGGCACCAGAATGCATGTCCATGCCCCTGCAATGGAGGCAGAAAGAGAATGAGCCAAGAAGTCAGGGAGAAGATGTAGCTGGCAGACCAGACCAGGCATCAGGAATTTAAGGAGACCCTAGGCTAAATCAGGGCCCCTTAAACCATGAGACCATCTGCCCCATAATCATGGAGCCCTGTATTAAAATGCAGATCCCTAGGCTCCACTGAGAGCCTGTAAGGGGCGGAGCTAGGGACTCGTATTCTCCACATTGCCCACCTACCTCACCCTCGCTTCTCCATATGACTATGGTACAAATGGGTGTTGGAAGGCCCTGCACTCATGGATCTTCAGGGCAGCTTGACCTTCACCCTGACTCAGGGTGGTGGACAGGGTGCCAGACCGACACTCCTTAAGTTTTAGAGACTGGCAGGGGTGAGGGGCCTCTGACAGAGCGGAAGAGGGCAGACGGCAAAGGCAGGTGTCCCCCTGAGCCTCCACACCCCTGCACTGTGTGCTCCTGCTCTGAAGCCGAGCAGACCACTCTGCCTGTAACTTGCAGCTAACGTGTACCATCCATGTGGGGACACAGGCACCACTTGCCTTCCAAACTTTACTCACCATACTCGAGGCCCAGAGTAATCGGGGGTACAGCTCACAAAAGGAACCACACAAAACTGCCCTGTGAGTGTGGAAGCCTGGCTTACGGGGACTAAAGGGGGGTCCCTTACCCTCTCTGAGCCCTCCTCTTCCCGCTATGGAACCGGGATGGACCGCATGCCAGGCCTACCTCCTGGCGGGGGGTGGGTGTGGGGTGAAAATCAAAGGAGAGCAGATTTACTCCGTGTATCAACGTGAAGACAATATTACTATTACACAGATTTTTTTTTAAAAAGATTTTATTTGTTTGAGAGAGAGAGAGTGAGAGAGAGAGTGCATGAGATGGGGGAGGGTCAGAGGGAGAAGCAGGCTCCCCATTGAGCAGGGAGCCGATGCAGGATTCAATCCTGGGACTCTGGGATCATGACCTGAGCCGGAGGCAGACACTTAACTGACTGAGCCACCCAGGCGCCCTATTACAGAGATTTTTGCTCTCCTTACGTATTTTTTTTTAAGCTTCAGGAAAAGGTTTATTCTTTTCTTCCAGTTTTAGAGATCAAGTCAACTCAGAGGTAATTATTTTCCCGCAGCAGGCAAGAAGGCACCTGCGTGGCTCACTGGCTTGCCCATTTCTCCTGGAAAAGAAGCCAGGGGTCCTCAGTAGGCAACTCTGAATGGCCCTTTATAATTCTGAAATCTCAAGTGAGCATGTATGTTTATGTCAGTACTTATAAAGGCAGACAGAACCACCCATGTCAGGAGAGGAGATAATCGTCAAGCACGTTTCCCTGGCAGAGGCACTGTCATGTAATTAAAGATGATAATTATAGCTCTGCGTCTAGTGTCAAACCCAGGGCTCTTTCCAGACACGACTGCGGTTTTCTCGCCCTGTGTTCGAGAACACACAAGGCTCTTTGTGGATGGGGAGAGTCTGCACAGCTCCACCCTGCAGCCAAGGGTGGCTTCTAGGGGCCAAGCCCTTTGGATGCTTTTACCTGGAAGCCTCATCCAGGAGAGTTGGGCTAGATACGCTCTGAGCTGGGTTCTCTGCAGTCCTCCCTTGCTGGGGACACAGAGGCGACAGGCAATCCCTGACCTGAGAATAGGAAAAAGGACTGGCCAGCTCCAGAGGGTTGTTAGCTCCACTGAACACCACATGCTCACCGGCACACAGGGCTCTCTCTCCCTCAGCATCCACCAAGGACTCAAGCAACTCAACAGGTCCCCACACAGAGCTACTGAAGCCTCTGTAGATAAGAGGACCACTTCCCATCCATTCTGTGAGTTCTGGAGGGCAGGAGTTTAGTTTCTGTGACTGTCTTTAATCCCCTCTGAACCCTCCCCAAAAGATCTGGCTCAGAGACTGATGTGATACAGCAAAACGAGCACTGGACTTGGGTGGGGGGGTGTCACACCCCAGTCCTGCTGCTGGGTGACCTTGGGCAGGCTGCTGCCAGGGTTCTGAGGATGAAATGAGTTAATGTCTAAGAAAGCACCCTGCCATCAGTAAAAGTTAAAGTCAATATCAACTGTAATGACAATAACCCTACACATATAACCGATAGAAGAGGTCCTGAAAAAAATTAAAGAGAGGCCAACTAATCTGACAGCATTAATTAGAAATATACATAGACCAACAGATTTGCTGAAACAAAGATGCTTTCCTCCGACTCTCAAGCCCTGGAAGAGGAAAAAGACATCACTCCCTGCAGACCAGAAGGGGCTCTGGTAGCAGAGCGATGGACCCACCTAGATAGGGCTCCCAGAAGAGGATGGAGTGGGGGAAGGGCCTGCTTCATTCTCTCCCATGACTGGACAGAGGTGACAACTCCCAAGGGTCTGAGCATGAAAGTCCCAGGTGCATGAAGGAGAGAAGACAAGTGGTTTATAGGTAACAAACTCCCCAGAAGCAAGGGGACACTGGCTGCAGGAAGCCTTGATCAGTTACGGAACCACATGGTGGGGACCAGAGGGAGGCCTGGGCTAGGACTTCCCCTCTCCACTGCTCACCCAGCAACCCCGGGCAGCCCCCACCACGCCCCCAGGCCTTCTGTTTCTTCATGATAAGACAAGGGGGTGACCACACAGTCCCGGCTCCACAACCCTCCCTCTCTGCAGGAAGATTTCTGGAGAGTGGAAAGGTCTTTTTTTTTTTTTTTTTTTTAAGATTTTATTTATTTATTTGAGAGAGAGAATGAGAGACAGAGAGCATGAGAGGGAGGAGGGTCAGAGGGAGAAGCAGACTCCCTGCCGAGCAGGGAGCCCGATGCGGGACTCGATCCCGGGACTCCAGGATCATGACCTGAGCCGAAGGCAGTCGCTTAACCAACTGAGCCACCCAGGCGCCCTGGAGAGTGGAAAGGTCTTACCACCTGAGTACAAGCTTTCCAAACAGCGCCACAGGCCGTGTGGGCCACAGTCAGCAGCACCAGCTCCTGGGCCTCTAGGACACGGCATCAAGTCCCCCCACGGAGGCTGTGAGGCCTGAGAGCTTGAGGGAACCAAAGGCAACCCCACCTCAGCGTTAGTCCCAGAGACTCACCACCTCTGCCAATGTTTGGGACCGAGAGCAAGGCATGGGGCTGGGGCCCATAAAGGCAGCCCAGGGCTTTTCATTAGCACCAGGAGCCTTGGGAATTTATAACAAATCTTGGTCCAGATGAAAACTAATTTCAAGGCTAGGGGGTAAACAGGCTTAGTACATTAATAACAAACAAACCTTTCCTCCTAATCTCTGGGTGTAAATCATGAAAATAAAGGCAACATGGCCTAGTTTCCTCTGAGGCTCCATTCGGCAAGGCTCCTTTCCTTGAGCTGGGGCTGGGGCTGGGATGGGGCAGAGGTGGGTGAGCCAACGGTCGAAGCACCTGTCCTGGGGCAAAATTTTCTCAATGATAAGGTCCCCTCAGCACAACACAGGGGTCTCCCTGGGTCCTACTGAGGACAGTCCATCAGCTCTTCCTTCCAGGTCTACCCTTAGATCATGGGGCTAGGCCACCCCCTTTGCCGCCTCTGCTCTTACCACCCCTGCCAGCCCAGTCTCCAGATGAAGTCTGTTCTAACCTACATCCCCCAACCCAAGCGGACCAGACCATCCCCTCGCCTTTAGCCCCCAGGTACAGACCTCCATGCCCACACCTGACCTACCTCAAAGACTGACTACCATTACACATCACATGGCCACCTCCCACTAGAATGACCCTCCTGGGGGCAAGGCCCAGGTGGGCTCCAGCTCCCAGTACAGCAGGGCCTCAACAGACGCTAGGCAAAGCTACCTCCTCAGCTTTACCTTGAAGGGCGGGGAGAGGAACTTGGGGTGGGCTGCCCCTTCTCTATTTGACTAGGCTCTGACACGGTCTCCAACCAGTCCCATCCCCTTCCCCCAGTGGTAGCTCAGCATTAACTCTTCCTTAGCAAAGACTCAGCAGAAGCAGCTGAGCAAGGGAACTGGAATAAAGCTGTAGAAGAGGCCGAGGAAGCTGGGGCTGGAATGGGGTGGAGTGGTGGGGAGGCTGTCACCCACTGGCTGTTTTTCAGTTTGGCTGGATTGTGAAGTTGCTGCTAGTGTGGTCCCTTGTCCCACTTCAGGGTTCTGCTTTTTGTTACTGGGGAGGGCAGGACTGGCCCCCATGGATCTAGCCCATCTGACCCCACAGCTGCCTATCCCTGTCACCACCATGCTCAGATCCACAGAGTTCCCTCAGCCTCTGATCCTCCTCCTACCCCACTGACCGCCTGACCTGCTCCTGCTTGGCTTTCAGAACACAGTTCCCAGGATGCCAGAAATCCTCCCTCATGACCAGAGCAGTTGCTCGAGGCTCTACTCCTGCTTTCTCATCAACGAAATGGAAACAGTCCTACAAATGGCCTCCTCTGGGCCTCAGGGAAGTGGAGGACAGGTGCTATGAAGGCAGGGTTCCTGAATGAATGCGAACTGGGCTGGTTCTGGTTGGAGTTGCAGGAGTGTGAGGAAACAGGGCAGGAGGACAGAAGCATGCAGAAGAACTTCAAAGGAAGGTGACCCTGAGCTGGCAGGCCAGGTGGGTTTTAGAAGGGAAAGGCAGAACGTGAGCAAAGATACGGGGATGGAGCCAAGTGAGGAAGACATCAACAGGAGAAACTCTCCCCGTGACCCCACTATGTGCCACGATTGTTGGCTGGGAAAGCCAGGTGGGGTCAGGGCAGAGGCTGTTCCAGCTTTGGCAGGCAAGATGCTAGTCTGAAGAAAGGCCTGGTGAAAGCTGAGGATGAGCAGGGCTCAGGCACTCGGCTAGAAGGGGACAGGAAGGGGAAGGTGGCGACACCGGGGGCCACAGGAGGGCAGTGAGGACAGTGCCAAGACTTGAAAGGACCCCCAGGCTGGTAACGGGATGCTAGAGACGGTGGCTTCATGGAGGGCTCAGTGGTTGGGGCTCAGGGACATGAGTGTCAGGTGCCAGTCCCTTCATGGGGACTCAAGGTGACAGGTGTGAACCTACAGAGGCACAGGCCAGCGGGCGTGAGGCCAGGACCCAAGGGAGGAACATGTGGAGTTGCTGGCAAGGATGGAGAGGTGAGCAGGCTAGGGAGACAATGAGACCCAGTTCAAGTCCCTGAGAGCCTTTAATCTTCAGGGAAGAGTTTACGATCATTTGCACAACACTCCACCAGAACCAGCAAGTTCTGACCTGGGGACATTCTTTGCTGGAAAGGTCCGGGCCAATATCTCAAACACTGGGCGCCGACAGTCTGGGGGCAAGAGTTCTAAGCCCTGTGGTCCTTGCCCTCCAGGGGCCCCCAGTCTGGCAGATGAATGATGCCGCCGCACAGTTTAAGTGCTGTATCAGCGTGATTGTACAAAGAGTGGTCATGGCAGCTAAAACAGGGAGGACCCACAACGAAGCGTGGGCCCCGGGAGATGACCTTCTTCCAGTGCATCATTTTTTAGGTTGCCAGGTATAATTACAAGCCCGGGTTCTGGAAGGCAGAGAAGTGGCATTTTCTTTATTTATGCTCATGCTGCCTGTTTGGGGAAAGAACCTGAGGCAGTATACCACATTAAAACACCTGGACCAAGCCAGGTGAAAGAAGCTGAAAGGCAGGGCTACGGGGGAGGGGGGGGGTACTAAACCTGCTGATCCTCCGCATCCCTCCCTCACACAGCCAGGCAGAGGCCCTGCAGGGAGAGGGGGTGCTCAGAATGGGGCACAGTTCCAATCTGCATCCATGACTCAGCTTTCTCATCTGCAAAATGGAAATAATCACACTGTTTCCTCCCAGAGCCTTAGGGAGATTCTTGGCATAATCTACAAAAGGTGCCCTTAAATACAGCCCTCTGTCATCTCTATACGCTTCCAGAAAGCCGGCCTGAGCCTGAGTTAGAGGAGGGTACTAATTAATCAGCCAAATAATAGGGTGTGGGGCAAATCACTGAATCTCCTTCTTCAAGACTGCTGGAGGGACAGGAACCAGGGCCGGTGGTCTCCTTGGACAGCCCTTGCCAACCAGCTCCTCTTCTCAGGCCACTGGAGCACTTGAGGGCCCCTCTCTGACCTGACTCTGGGACCTCTTGAATACCTGAATGCACAAGTACCCACATCTGAATGCACCGACTTCTCCCCAAGAACTGTCCTCCCCTTCTGGGGTAACCGACTCTCTCATCACTCACCAGGATCCCGGCCCCTCCCTTACCCACTGCACCCCAATGGCTGGCAAGCTCTTTCACTCCACCCCTTGGCCTAGATGACTGTTGTAGCCACACAACCACAGAACCAGTCCCTCTGCCTCTTGCTTGTCTCCGCTCTAATCCACCCTATGCACCCCGGGAGGGATGACTTCCTGAACAACTTCCTAATGCTTTTACACCTCTGCTCAGGAACAGGCAAGTGCTTCCCCACAGCCTCCACAGTCTGCCCCACACACGGGGTGCTGCTGGGGGAAAGGGTGCCAGGAGCTTGGCTGCCGACCCACATGAGTCTCCCTGAATCCATTTCCGGACCGGCATTACCAACAGTTTCTGTGCCTTCAGATCTTTTAATGTCTCTCTGGGATTCTGAAAGGCAAAGGGCAGGGGTGGGGAGGTAAGCTCCTCTATTTCAGGTTCCTTCTCCTTTTTTTCTTTCTGTGGGAGAATGTTGGCTTTTTTCTGAGCTTCCAGGAAAGAAAAGGGGTTATGGGCTATTTTCCTGGGGGCCTGGGCCCTCATTGCCAAGTCCCCAGGAGGATATTAGGGTCCCTCACACCTATGAGGGTGGGTGCCAGCAGCACAGGACGACACTCACTGCTCTGGAAAAATCCACGGCAACCCCTGGAGTCCTGGCCTGCACCAAAGCCAGTAAGAGAGGAATACAGTTGCGAGCCATTGGGCCAAAGCAGAGCCCCTCATCCATGGAGACCATCCTGCCTCCTGAAGGTGGCCAGGGCGCTGGGGACAATCTCCACTCTGCTCTTGACTTTGAGCAAGCCTCTAACTTCTAGGCCTCAGTAACCTACCGCTGCTGTGACCAGAGGCAGCAGTGCCTTAGAAACAGACCTTCCCATACCAGCCATTTCCAGAAATGAGTTTATGGGAATTACAATTTGCTAACATTTCCCCCTTCCTTGATTCTCAAGTGTAAGCTTCATGAAAACAGGGACTTTGTTTTGTTCACAACCCCTAGAACACAGAACATGTACCCAGAAACACACAGCAGATGTCCACAAACACCCATTCAATGATTAAATGCATCACACCTTGTTCACTAAGGGCCTGTGACTTCATGCAAGTGATTCTTGGCAAAATGGGAAAAGTTGTTAACAGCGAGTAGTTTTTTACTGTTTGTTCCTTTTCTTTTCTTTTCTTTATATATTCTTTATTCTCCATATAGACTTTTATTCCTATACTCAGTCATTCTGTTGAATATTTACTGGGCCCAGAGGAGATATGAAGATGGGTGAGACCCAGTCCTTTCTTCCAAGGAGCTCTCCGCCCAGGGAGGGAGGCGGGGAGAAGAGGCACTACCAGACACCCCTATGCAGTCCCTCAGCATGGAGACAGAGTTGGTCTCTAAGACAGAGCAGTGCCTGACTCCCACCCAAAGGCCAAATGACTCCCTTCCCAACTCCCCACCCATTTAGCAACTGGTTAAACTCAGACTTTCCAGATCTGGCAATCTTCTGAGGAGGGTGGGAGTTCCCTGGGATCCTGAGGGGGCCCCAGCATGTCTGTACACCAGCCCTGGGCCCCTGGCATTGATGAACACACTCATGCACTCAACAACTACTTACTGAGCACCAACTCTGTGCCAGGTACTACTTTAGGCGCTGAGGTTCCAGCAGGGAGCAATGTTTTGCCCTTGTTAAACCCACATCTTAGTGGTAGAGAGACTATAAACAAGATAAAAGATAAGTAAAATACAGAGTGTGCTAAATAGCGACCAGTGTTAAGGAACAAAATTAAACAGGGAAAGGGGGTGGGAAGTTTTGAGGATGGGTTGAAATTTAAGACAAGTGGCCAGGGAAGGACTTGGTGGAAAGGCCATTTTGAGTCAAGACCTTAAGCGTGGCCTTGCTCAATGCCACCACTCGGTGCTGTCTACACTGGTCTTCGGGAGACAGTACTACCCCTTCCTCTGTCTCCCAGCAGGGACACTCCTCTTTGCCTGTTTTATACTACAGACATCAGTCCTTGTCAACCTCCCCCACATGACAGGGGGCACCAGGAACCAATGTCTGGCACACAGGTGTGCTGTCAGTAACTGTTAGCTTTCTGAGGCCTGTACCAGTCCTGTTGCCAATTTTCCTAAAAAGGTGGGCAAGCTGAGTGTGTGTGTTCTGGGTGCGGGGGTAGGGCGGGTGGGGAGGGGTGCGGTCAAAGGGAGAGGCGCGTGTGGAGTGAGAGAATAGGGAAGGGGCTGCCAAAGTGGGCCCAGTGGTCACCATGGAAACCCAGGCTTCAGGGTCCTCGATTCCCGCTCCCCACTGGGAAGCTCAGCAGGTGAGCACCACTGGGCTGGGTGTGTGAGCCCTGCTGTTTCTCAAGAACAGGAAAGTCATCGGGTGACTAATACAAAATCTATTTACACTTGATTATCTCCTTCCTGTCCGGTAGGTAAGTCATTCTGGTAAATGATAGACCAGCTAGGGAACTCTGCACAATCCATGACAAGCCAGGCGAGAGGGTGGAAGGGCAGGTTTCAAAACATTTCAAAACAAGGCCCAGAAGCCCTAGGTTAGAAGTCGGGAGACCCATTCTGTAGCTTGCTGATGTGTAACCTTGACCAGCTCAAGCTCCTCTGGGCCTCAAGCAGGAAAATGATTCTGGGTGGAAAAAAGGACTGCTCTTCAAGGACAGTTCTATCCTGACAACTCTCAACTCTGGGAGAGCTGCTGCAACCACCAGGGCAGGCTGAAGCCTGAGACAGCATGGGGAGAGGGCAGAAGGGCTGGGGGTGGGGGAGTGAAGGGCCTGCAGAAGGTGAGAGGCAGGTGGGTGGGAGGGAGTAATCGTTTGGGGAGCAGAGCTGTGCAGAGCAGGCTAGGCGAAGAAGAGACAAGTGCATGGACATTCTGGGAGCAGAGCCCACAGGTACTGCAGAGCTGGGAAGGGCCCAGACTCAGGGGCCCAGCAGAAAGGCCCTTTACTTTCACAGCTATCAGGAGGAGAGGGAGAACAGTGCTGCCCGGAATTAGGGGGGCAGATATGACGTCAAACACATGAGGACGGTGGAAATTGAGGTAGGGTAGCCAGAATCGGCCTCTCTGACACCAATCAAAACTCAAAAGCCCCCTTCTCTGAGGAGTGTTTGCGGGTCTTTCAGAGTACAGACCTATAGCTCCCAGCCCTATCTGTCCTGAGAGTAGAGAGGACAGCATGCATGTTCCTGGGAGGCGGCTAGCACCAGCTCTTCCTCCCATCTGGCAAGGCCTGGGCTGGTGCCACATGGAAGTAATGGGAGTGGGGTGAGAGGACGTACAGTTCTGACCAGGATGGAGAAGCCCAATATGACCACAGCAGCAGGGAATCGAAGGGCTTACAAAGGCCCTCATGGCACCCAGGGAAGGCAGGCACCCAGGGAAGAAGGCAAAATCTGATTTTTCAGAGGAGGTAATGGAGGCCCAGAGAGGGGAAGCAACCTGCCTCAGGTCACACAGCAGACCAGGGCAGAGGCAGACCCCACTGCCCACCTCCTTCCTCCGGAAAACAGGTCACAGCTGGAGGGAGACTTGAACATGGTACATACCCCCATTCTCAGAAAGCACACTGCCACTAGAAGAGGCTGTACCAGAGGATGAGAAGATACGGAAGGCTATCCCCACCTTGCCTTTAAAATCCGTGACTGGTTTTACCTGGACGTACCTGCTAGCACATAGGAGAAGAAAGAGGAGCAGGCAAGTTGTGAGCAAGGAAAATGGCCATGTCAAGGCAGCAGGGTTCTGTGTGAAATGGCTTTCTTTTAAATTCCTCTTATTATGCTATAAAGTTGATTTAATAATAAAAACATGCTAAAGACTTTTTAATGTGTAATTGCTTATAATAATAAAAATTATGGGAAAATGCTTTCAATTAATGTTTATGTGATTCATCCTGTGAAATGATACTTTGCACATTTTATAAAGGATGATGGGGGAATCATACCTAAAAGGGGGGCCTAAGTGAGTGTACAATCCCCAGTTATTTCTGCAGACCCTCTGGGACTACAGGACAGATGTATGTGTTTTATTTGCAGCTAAGAGCATTACTTTTGCCACTTACTTAACCTTTCTGAGACTCAGTAGACTTGTCTGTAAAATGGGGATGACAGAAGTACCTCTACCTTACAGGCTCCTTATAAGGAGTAAATGAGCTAATCACAGCTGCGTCCTTGGAGCAGTGCCTGGCACCCAGACCTTCCATACAGATGAATGACCACCATCCCAGTCGCCACCCCTGCCTTGGGTACCTCTGAGAGCGCCTGGGCTGAAGGCCTGGGGAGAAAGGGTCCCGGTTGAGAAATATTCTGTGCCTTTAAGTCCACTAGGGCCTCATGATCCAATCAGTCTTTACAAGCTGTTGTCCCATGTGGTTTTTCAATCATTATCCTATCAAAAGCCTCATTTCCTGCCACTCCTCTCCAGCAGAAAGAACCCACGCCTCCAAATGCCTTTGCTCTGGCCCTTCCCTCTGCCTGGGCTGCCAGCCCCGGCTCTCATCACCACCACCTACCACCTCTCCCCCCACCCACCTCACACAGAAGCCCTCGTCCCTCCTCCGAGCTCCTGGAGATTCACCCACTCATCTCCTCCGTGCACCCACCACTGACCACCCGGGTCCAGGCCTGGCTCCTTGCTTCATGGATGGGTGGAGGCAGTGGCAATATCTACCTAGGTGACAAGGTCAAGTCCTCGGCACAATAGGGCGGGGCAAGGGCTCCAGGCTGGATGACCAAGTGCACTGCAGAGGGCCTGATTTCCACCTGCCCCACTGTCCTGCTGCTTTGGCCGCCCACCTCCAGGTGTGCAGGGGCCCTACAGAGATTTCAACAGCACGGAACGCCCCAGTAACAATCTCCCGCACACATGCAAAGCTGTTCTTCCACCCAAGACTCACATCAGGGTTGCGTGCCCTATTTTACAAAGAGGATGCTGCGGCCCTCAAGAGGCTAAGCAAAAGTCAGCCTGATTGGGAGCCCAGAGCCTTCTCACCAAATCAGCAGCTTCCAAGCACCTCTGGCCCTCAAACCTGAGATGAAGACTCAGGGAAGAGGGTAAGAATGGGCTGTGAGGTAGGGCTTTGGAGGGAGGGTTAACCTGGGGACACGAAAGACACTAGAAGTCCTCTGATTCTTCCGCTTCAATCGACACAGGAGGAATCTGAGGCCCAGGTAGCGTGGAAAAGGCCAAGGCCAGAATGTGACCTCAAGGGAGGGGCCAAGTAAGATGAAAAGGGGAACTAGGGCTGAACAATTAGCACAAGCCAGGCTGGTCTGAGAAGGGAAGCTGCCAGCCCCAACCAGATCCTCTCCTATTCAAAGTTGGTCTCAGGTACTCCCTTTTGTGGGGCTGGCCTTGGGTGTCTAATGATGACACAATGCACAGTGACTAAACTTCAGAGGTGGCTTGAGCCAACCACCCATGTGTAACCTAACTACTTTTGTCATTTCCTAATGCAGGCTGTCTTGCCTTGGCTTGGATACCTCTAGGGATGGGCAACACATGGCCTCATGGGCCAGCTTCATATTTAATCAGTGGGTTAAAAAAACATCTCAGGGATGCCTGGGTGGCTCAGTCTGTTAAGCGTCTGCCTTTGGCTCAGGTCATGATCCCAGGGTCCTGGGATCGAGTCCCGCATCGGGCTCCCTGCTCAGCAGGGAGTCTGCTTCTCCCTCTGTTCCTCTTTCTGGCCCTTCCTCTCCTCCCCTTGCTCCTGCTCTCTCTAAGATAAATAAAATCTTTGAAAAATAAAAAAATAAAAAGCATCTCTAAAGGATTATGACTTTTTTGAGCCCCTGTTTCTCTACCTATAAAATGGAAAGCTTGAACTGGGTCGCTAGCTTCCCCACTGGGTTCCATAGAGCCCTGGGGTTTTCAGGAGCTACTCTGAAGCTACTTTTGGGATGAGAGAGGCAATGGGGGCAGAGAATGAGGCCCAGGCAATTCATGGGCATCTGGGTTGTGAGGTTCTATGGACAGCTATACCTCCATCTTGGAGCCAGAACCTAATTCCTGTGGGTGACACAAATGGGAGTCTGTGGAGAGGGAAATTGAGGCAGACAGAGGGAAGAGATGAGAGGAGCACCTGAGAAAATGGGTACGCTTCTCCCCACCCTCCTTTGTAGCCACAGCCTATGGGGCTGGGCTGAGTTCTCTGTTCACAAAAGCACACCTCCCCAAGCACTCCCTCTACGCCCCACCTGCTGCATGGAACCAAGGACACAAGAACAAAACCTTATCAGTTAATCACAGACCAGGTCAGCCACCCGGGGTGGGGGCGGGGAGGGGGGAGGCAGTCTGAAAATCAAGCTGGGGCACCCCAGGGCTCAGTGCAGAAACACCACCTTGGCAATCAGCCCCACAATTCACGACCCAGCTTGGTTGCCTTGGGCTACTTCTCTGTGCCTTAGTTTCTGCATCAGTAAAAAGGCACTACACTTTAAAGGGTGATGGTGAGGATACAAAAAGAATTCACATCAAGTGCTGCCAACGGGTGCGGGAGCCTAGCAGTGGCCCCCACTGCTGTTGCTGTCATTACTGACCCATCATGCCACACGTAGGGAAAAACAGAGGCACGAACTATGCTGCCCAAGGTCACACAGCCAGTTTGCAGCCCAAAGTAGCTAGAATTATGACCAACTGCCTGCCCTAAGGCTACTGCTTTGTAAGGGGAACTGAGGCCCAGGATCATTCAGGTGGCAAGTGGCCATCTCAGATCTGCTTGACTCCAGCCTGGGCCCCTTCCGCACCATACACAGAGGCATGCCATCTCGGGCAGAGAGGGCATGCTCTTCCCAGCAGAGTTATTCTTATCTACCAAAGATGCCTGCCCTGTTCCTAGAAGTTACGTGCACACATAAATGTTACGGCATCAAATAAAGGTCACCCTAAAGATGGAACGTAACTTGTTCTGTGCCACCCCCGTGCTCCACTGCCCCCCTTCTCCCCGAGGACCTTCATGGCAGCTCAGTGAGCTGCTTCCTGGAACATTTACACGGCGCTGGCTCATCCCAGCCCCCCAGTCCTGCCATCAGTCACCGCAGTGACGTTACACACAAAGAATTTTGAGTCAAAGGGAGCTGTAGTGAGGTCGTTACAGCCAGAAAATGTTCTGTTTAACCACCTATTTCCTGAGAAACAGAAAATGTGAGTAAATTTGGGCATAGCCTCTAAGCTCAGAAGAAAGTCCAGAACAGCAAACGTAAGGATGCCTCTTTGGAGACAGAATGCATGAGATCTTAACAGATCTCTATTTAAATCAATCTGCCCTGCCTTGGACCTGGCCACTGTGGGTGTGTCTCATTAAAAAGTCAAAGTCCCACAGGACAGTTCTATCCAGCCAAGTGGCTAATCAGCTACTCAACACTGAGGTCCATGGCAGCACCCAGGAGGAACCAGCTGCATTCTGAAGACACCAGGTGGTGTCCACAAAATCTGGGTTCCCAGAGGTCCCCTTCCCCCCTGGTCCCACGTTCTGCAGATGCAGGTCTGAGCCCCTCACTTCTACTTGTGTGACCCCAGAAGTGACTTGTCCTGTTTCTCTCACGTGGAAAATGAGACACCACTTCCTTTGCAGGGACATGGTGAGGCTTAAAAAGTATGTCTGTTAAAGGGCCCAGTACAGAGCCTGGAACCTGGCAAGAGCTCCAGCCTCAGATGGCTCCTGCCATTTCCTCGTGTCCCGGATCCCCCAGCGTCAAGCACAAACATACACTTCCCCCGGTGCCCCACCCCACAGACTGCCCTGCCAGGCACAGGCCACCTTGCCTTTCTGCCAACTTACTATGTGTCTTCAGGGAAGTCCCTCTCCCTCCATAGACTCAGTTTCCCCATCTATCACACAAGGCTGTTGGGTTCGAATGACCTTGAAGATCCTTTGCTGCCTGACATCTGAACGTGCCAGAGGGCCCCAAAGGCACTCTTGTAACCACCAGTCCTTTAACCCCAGGCCAACACCTGCCGACTGCAAGACTGGATGGAGCAGGGCCCCGGGCTGGCACCCCCCAGCGCTCCCACAGAGCTGATGTTTCACCAAGCCTGGCAGAGGTGATGGGATGTGGCAGCAGGGGTGGGTGTCACTACAGTCCTGAGGTGAAGAACATCCCACCAGCAGACTTGCTTCCCTAAGTCACTGGAGGAGCACTGACCCCAGCCCCGGCTCTCTGCCTCTTGCTGCCCACAGAGGCCACTCTGCCAGGAGAGATCAGGAGAGAGCATGAGGCCCTACAGAAGTCTGGCCTCATCGCTCCCTGCCTTGGCCCCTTACAAAGTGGCCAAGTGTTCTGGAGGCCACACTGGTGGTCAGACAATCAACCTCCAGGAACAGGAGAGCACAAGGCAGAGTCCTAGAGGCAGGGTCTGAATGTGTACCCATATCCTTCAGCAAGTGTCCTATGAGGTCTCTGTAGCCCCATGAGCTAGCACTTAGCACGGGCCCAGCATACACTAAGCACTCAGTCAATCTTGCTTCCTTTCTTCTAATTCAAGATGAATCAAGAGAATGTACTCAAAGACATGAACACCAAGTGAAGAGTAAAAGGGCCACAGAAAGTGGCATCTGTACCCCAAGTCCCAAGACACACAGGGCACCAATTCACTAAGCCTCAAAATTCAGAGGGGCTCCCAATCTACTCCTGGCCACCTTCCTGCACTCTAGACCCATGTGGTGCTCCTGTTCATGTGCCTGTCTTGTGTGGGGTCAGAGGGGACCAACCCACACGACTGTTCTTCTGTCTCTGGACTGTCCTCCTGAGTCAGGAGGACCCACATGGGTGGTTTCTCCCCACTGCCCTGCTCATGCCCAGGGTCTGTCTGAGATGGCAGATAACCTAATAACCATTCACTCCTTAAAGATGCTCCAGGCATTATCCTGACGAAAACAGACCCTCAGGATACTACACGCACGGCCACTTTCTTCTGGATCCCATACAATTGCTTGGACAAGGTTTTGTCGTTAGGGGCCAATAGGAAAACGGCCACAGGGGTAAAGTCTCTGTATTTTCTGTAAACCTGCCACATAGTCCAAGGGACTTTACGCTGCTTCCAGCCACTTGCCAAAGATTTCCTGGTAAGGGGCGAGGGATAATTCTGTCCCCAGGGATCTAACCCACCTCCTTCTACTAGATACTGAAAGCAAGGTGACCCTGCATGCTTCTTTTATTGCCCTGGCTGCTAGGAAGCTCCAGGGAAGTTTTCTATCTCAAATACTGTATTTTTCTTCAGTAGAAATTCCCCATGTTTTTTTTTTGGGGGGGGGGGTGACTTGGTTAACTGTACTTGGTACCGTGTACATGGACTTCCACTGTGCACTTCCAGGTACTTCCTGATGTAGGTGAAACATGAACTGGTGAACTGCGGTGAAGATTCAACACAGCACTGCCCTCCAAGCACCACGATGAAAGCACAAACCTTCCCCTGCTGATGCTGGCTGGGGACCACCCAAGAGTGTCTCCTCTGCCTCCCTGCTGAGTTGCGAGTCTGCTTACCTGTCATGATCCTCTGGGCCTCGTAGGGCTCCATGTAACCAGCACTCTCTCCCTTTCCTGCTTTGCCCCTGAGATCATTCTTGGCATCAAAGGGATCCGAATAGTCATCAGCGATGGTCACCTGCAAGGAGCAAGACGGCAGGAGTATGAGTCCACCTCTGGCTTTCTGCTTCACTTCTTTCACAGCCAGGCTTCGCTCCAACAAACATAAATGGAGCCTGCATCATACCAGCAAGGAGCAGGGGTTGGAGACAGGAAACAGAGCTGGTGCCCTTCCTTGGGGAGCTCCCATTCTCGGAGGGGTAACAGAGAGACCCACACCGGCAGAGCTCCTTGCCTCTGAGCCTATGCCTGCAGCCTGGCTGCTCCAGGCACAGCCCCGTGAGAACAGAAGGGCATCTGGGTAGAGAAGCACAAAGGCAAGAACCTGGAGGGTGTCTTTGGGGAATGTGAGTTGCTCAATTTAAAGGAATGGAAATGGAGGAAAGTTGGAAATGAGATAGCAGAAAGCCTAGAGATGCTGACAGGCTCCTGGTGCTGGCTGAGTCCTACTAGTGTGTCTAGAGATAATTATGTTCAGCGTTCCATCTTCCCCGAATCTGGAACACAAGCATGCCTTGGGTAATCGGACAACAATTTGGTGAGATCAGCGCACTGCAAACATGACCATGGCTGCAGGCAGACCCAATGAAAACACAAAAGCAGCTCAGGGAAGGATAGACTGCCATGGCCAGAAAGGGCCTTCTATAACAGATGGGGAAACTGAGTTCCAGAGAGAGAAGGGGCTTGACTAAGACCCTCAGGCAGATCCTCTGCCTCCCAGGGTCATTCTCCTGGCCTCCTCACTTGTCCATATTTAAGAATACAGCAAAGTCCCATGGCAAACAGACAGGGTCACCTCGGGGTAGGCAGTCAGGGCAGGGAGGGGAGTCCTAGGACTATGCCAGAATCTGAGATTTGAACGTTGCAGAGACAAAGTTCCACATTTTCCCTGGAGGAGGATAAAAATTCTTGGGCTAAGAGTAAACATGGCAGTTTTTCCTCCCATTTCTTACTTCCAAGCTTCATGAAGGGCACACTTACCAGTGGGGATAGGACAGGAACCCATCCAACCCGTTCCCTGCCACAGCACCCTAGCTCCACCGCAAACTCGCTGTGACCTCTGTTGAGTTCTTTGCCTCCTTGGTCACATCTGGCAAAGGGCAAGTCCTCAGCCTCTCAGTCTGGGCCACCCAGCTGCCTCTCTTGGGAGGGGATAGGTTAGCATTTCTCTCAACCCTTGGGGTTACATGAATTGTTATTTAAATTGTAGGTTTAATTAGAAACCACAGGAGCCTCCTCTCTCTCCCAGCTCCTGGAATGTAAGGCATTTGAGGGGCCTATAAACCCAGGGGAAGGGAAAATCCCCCTTTGTTTGCCTGGTAAATGGCAGCTTGTGGCGGCAGCCCTGGCAGGGTGAGCGAGTGACCTTCAGCTGCCAGGAATGTGATGCCCATGGAGGGACAGCGGGCAGGAGCACCGTCACGGGAGTGTGGCCGGGGGTTGATGGGAGGCGTGGCACAAGCCGCCACCGCTCCCCGAACAAGAGCAAGCTTATCAGTGAACGACCCGGGGCCAGAGCGCCTGCCACCGCCTGCCACCGCTTCATCACGGCTGTGGGTCAGGCTCGGAGTCCCAGAGGGGACACTTCCAGATGCTGACATTGTCATCGTGGCCTTTCTGAGACTCACTGAGCTCAAATGACACCAGGCAGGGGAAAGATGGGGGTGGGGGAGCACTGGGTCTGGCAATGTCTTTCATTTGATATTTCTACTCTACCATTTGCAGAACACATTAGGGAGCAAATTATACACGTGAACCACCATCAGAAGAGCTCAGAGGCTGATCTGATCTAGGGTTTTGTCTCAAGAGTTCAAGGAACCAGAAGTCCAAATGGAGAAAACGACGAGCCCACTGGAGATGACCTCTACTCTCATCTCTCATCCTGGATTTCCTTACACTCTCTTTTCAACATGAACGGCTTCCGTCTATTCTAGGAAGGGAGCAAATATTTCTCCAAGAAAAGCAAATCATTTTGGGGGGATTAGCTGAGGAAGGGGAGGACAGGGGAGGGAGTGGGCTGCAGTCTCCATAATCTAGAAATCAACATTCCAGCTCCTCTCGGAAGTGCTCTGTAATTTGCAAACAGGGAAGGCTTGCAGGATATAAACCAAATCTTTGTTCGCCCTGGGACAGGAGCTCTGGGAGGCCTTCGGCTCAGCAGACACTATCTGTATTTTCTAATTAAAATGAGATCTGAGCTCAGGTTGTCAAGGGGGACCCCAGCTGCCTGCCCTGCTTACTTCCGTTTCAATAAGAATTTACAAATCCTAAAACCAGGAAAAGCCCCTGGTCCCTGCTGACATATGGTTCCAGTTATACCTGCTGACAGTTGAAAATCCTTCCATTAAAAAAAAAAAAGTTTACAATTCTGTTAGTTTAAGAAGCAAATCGGAAGGTTCCTAAAATGTATATTTAATCAATTTGCTTTCCAGCTTCAAAGTGAGGTTGGTGGAGGGGAGGGAATTTGAGGTTTGAGCAACCTGAAACTTGGCAAACACTCACTGAGCTGTCTGACCTTTCCGCAAAATCATGTCCTGGTTTTTGGAGTAAAAGTTTAACCAGGTCCTAAGAGAGTGGAGCAGGCAGTTAACCAGAGCGCCGAGCAGCTTGCCACAGGCCCCAGCCACCAGCACTGGGCAGTGTGACTGCTGTCCAAGCTGCCCAGGACTCACTGCAAGTCAGGAGGGCCGGCAGGGGGCTTGAGTGGAGGCTGCTGATTTTCTGAGTTAAAAGAAAGGGAATGAGTTTCCCCAGATGAGGGTTTGGGTTCCTGCGGGGGCTGACTCCGCTGTACTTTAAAATGCCCTCCAATCTAACTGAACAATTCAACCAAAAGGGAGCCAGTCATCAGGCTGCAGGTCAGGCCACATACACAAAAAAGAAGCTTTCCTTGATTTCAAACTTGGATTGACAGGCATCGGACCCCTTCAACGTGCCTGCTCATGGTCTCACGGGGCAGGCGCAGAGCTGAGAGGGGGTCCCAGGCCACTGGTCTCACCACTCCGCTAAGGAGCTAGGTAGCAGCAGAAAGGCAGGCTGTTGGAGCCTGTCAAGCCAGTGAGTCAGGTTCGCTTTCCTGGCTTCCTGGGATGGGTGCAATGGTCCATCTCCAAAAAAGGAGAGTTATGGCTAAACCCTAGGCACGGCTCTTCTTGCTTTCAAATGAAACTGGAGACCTTGGGTCAGCCCAGTGCCCCAAAGGACTTTCACAGGCTTAAAGAGCTGTGAAACTGGGGGTCCTTGAGAGCCCTGCTCCAAACGCTCCTTTCATAATGGCCCACCACGGCCCAGAGGGTTCTAGAATGCCACCATGTCTGCTGCCTTTCTGACAAGGCTCTGTGAGCTAGCTGCAGACTGGGAGTGGGCTCCACAAGCCTCCTTTCTGGTTTGCACATACTGCTCTGTGAAACTGGTTCCTCCCTTCCAGGACGCTGAGGCCTGGGTGTTTTTATCTTGGGAATTTAGCTTTGTGATAGGAAGCAGTCTTCCTGTTCAGGCCCAAAGGGAAGCACTAGAGGAAGATGGGTGTTGCCACTTGACCATACAGGGCCGTTTGCTTTTGTGAGACAGCTGCCCCAGTGGGGAGAACGGGTCCTCTCCACACGCTCTCAGCGGAAAGGTAAATTGGCAGAGCCACTTTGAAGGCCAGCTTTTGGCAAAACCCATGAAAATCCAGAAATGCACATGGATTGACCCAGCAATTTCACTTCTCAGTATTTATTCCCAAATGTGCGCAAGGAGACGGGCAAGAATGCTCATTGGAGCACGTAATAATGAGAAACTGTAAGCACCTGCTATTTCCATCAATAGGAGAACTGCTAAATAAAACGTGCTAGCTCCACACTATGAAATATTATTCAGGAGATTTAAAAAAAAAAAAAGCAGTTGCTCTCTATGCACTCACATGTCTCCACAACATAGCTTTGAATGGAAAAGAAGCAGGCTGTGGAATGATAAATATGATACCTCTTCATGAAACATAAAACAGAAACCTTTATCTAATGTAAAGAAAAGGTCTAGGGACATAGAAACTTTATTTTTTTTTTTTAATTTTTAAGGTTGGATCAAGAGTTGCACGTTCTACTGAATGAGCAAGCCAGGAATCCCTAGGGAGATACAAACTAAGAAGATACTTCCTCTGGGACGAGGGAAGGACTGAGATCGGGTGGTTAGAGGAAATCAAAGGAGACTTGTCTGTAATGTTAACACATTTTTCAAATAAGGAAAACTTATTAATGTATTTACACGCAAAACTAAACTTTTAAAAAAGCACTCCTCCCCATAGGCTATTTTTGGTACAGTAGATAAACTGTTTCCCAAATTTGCCTGAAGACAGGAATGGCCTGGAACGCTTGTTAAAAAAACAGATTCCTAGCCCAATAATTTGTGTATTTAATAAGTAACCCAGGTGATTCTTACCAGGAAAGTTTGAGAAGCCTTAAGTGAGAGCCAGCACCCTCCCCCACCAATCTGAAGCTAAGCCTCCAGATATCACTCTGGAATTTCACTTTCCCCAGGTATTTCTCAGCCATGTTCATTAAACTGAGGCAAGAAGTCGATGTTAAATGCAGTTCTCGCTTGCTTTCTTCCCTGGGGGTTAAGTGGAGTAAGAGATGACCCAACATGCCTTGGTCCATCTCCAGAATCTAAGACGTGGAGGTCATGGCAACCCTGTGCAATTCTGAGGGCTGGCCCCAGATGAAGCAACACAGCCTGGGCAGCGGGGAGAGGGTCACCAGGCAAGACCCTGCCCTGCCCCACCCCGCCTCAGGAGGGGAACCTGGGCCCGACGACAGTCCTGGCCATGAGCATGTGCCAGGCTCTCTATTCTGAAGCATAGACGCTTTTGGGCTCTTGGCACAGGAAGATGGCACAGCCCCAGAAAGGGCTGACAGGACGGCGCAGAGCAGCCATTGCTGAAATGCAGGGAGCATCCCCGATAAAATCACTCCAACTCTGCTGTAAAGAAAAAAAAAAATGACAAGAGGGGGAACAGCCATCACCTTCCAGGAGTGGGTGACGTGCACTGTCCCCACTGCCCCATGGGCACATCCTGAGTCATAAGGTCACCTCCATGTGCTCTGCTGCCTGTGGGAACCAGCGGCATCGAACTGGCCCTGCTCAACCACTTGTTGGATGAGGCAAGATAAGTCTCCCCCATTGTAAGCTGCTCTCCCCTCCCTGGGAAGTGAGGGGGCAGCACCCCATGAGGTCCTGGGTCCTTTCCAGGCCCATGACTTCTTTCTGCTCTACCCCAGAGCAAACTGCATATGAACACACCTGGGAATGTTTTACATGGTCCCAGCCGGACCATTTCCTCATCAGTTTTGGCAGTAAGACCATATGTTATTTTTCTTAACAGTTTGGGGCTCACTTGACACACATCACTTCAGAAATCTGCTAAGTGATGAAGCTGTGGCTCTCTCCACCACTTTTATATATGCCTGCAAAGTGAGGGCACATTTCAGAAAGGTCAGGAGCACTATGTTAAGACCCAGCCCACATGCATTTGAGCTCCTCTAAGGAATAGCTAAGACAGACGTCCTCTCTAGGCCTTACAGTGGCAGTGGGTGCGACTATCATAATTCAACACACACCACTCACCTGGCTGAAGATACAGTGTGGTGCATGCCTGGCCCGTCATTTGTCTGCAGAGTGTGGGGGCACAGAAAAGAACGGCCTGAGGTGATGCGTTGTGGCTTACAGCCACACAGCACTCGAGGCAACCTGGCCCTTTCTCCCACTCTGGAGGTCAAGAGGGCTCCCTGAAAGTGATCAAACGGCATGCAGGGCATGAGGTGGCAGTGGGAGCCAAAGGCTCCTTGCCTCTGTCCCCCACCAGGGGATTAGATAGACTGGAGTCCTGGTCCTCCTTTGAGATCCACCATGACACGGCCCTGGCAGGCATGATATCCCCACGATGGAGGCTCTGTTGCCATGCCAACTAAGAGCTGACCTTAAAGAAACAGGGATTTGGGGGTCTGGAGAGGGCTTTAAATGACCAGCACGCTGCCCAGGAAAGAGGCAGTGGACAAATGTTCTGCATAGACCCAGAAACTATACAGAAGCAAGCTCAGTGAGTCAGAAAGGACATTAACAGCCGCTAAAGGGACACACTGCCTGGAAACCAGAGTTCTTATCACTTCAGTGTCCGAGCAGAGGTGCCAAGGTGGGTGTCTGCTTTGGGCAGAAGTCCGCTAACTGGATATCACCTGTCTGTGCAGTTTTCTTAGCACAGATTCAGCTGCCCCACAGCAGAAGGTCAGCTTTGAGAAACGCCTCGGTGGGTGGCTGTCTGCAGAAACCCCAACGTGACCAAGGCAGGCGGTATTTCCAAAGCTCCGAGGCTGACCAGTGGTGGGTGTGCTGTGGCAGCTGCCGGGGGCCACGCCAACACACAGAAAAGGCAGAGGCACCACAGAAAGGACGCCAGCAAGCAGGGACAGCCCAGACAAGCAGAGTTCTGGAGTGCAGCTGCCTCGGCCCCAGCCTTGCCGGGTAACTGGGCAACGTGCTTCATCTCTCAGTTTCAGCAACTCACCTGCACCATGGAACAAGACCGTTGGCTGTCTCAGCTTCACATGAATGTTGTGAGGAGCAAACACTGAGATAGTTCAGGGATGCATCAGCAGTTTATAAAGAAAAGGCTACGGTGGCACCTTCTGGGTGCCCAGGATGGAGCTAAGTCCTGGGGAGGGCCTCTGCCCACAAGAAGCAGAAATTTAGTGAAGACAAAACAAAGACCTGACAAGAACCTGTCAAGGCCCCAGTGGTGACAGAGGAAATGCATTTGGGCATGACAACAGCTGTCATTGTTCTCAACCACAAAAAGAAAAATGTTTGTGGGAAACAACCCTTTTCTGTCCTTTTATGCTTTGGGAAAGGTGTACCTCCTAGTCGGGGGCATCTGCTAAGAAGAAGAGAACCTCTTGGGATGCTCAGGGCTGCCCCACCTGTGTGGTGGGAGACAGTAGTGTGTTCCTGGTCCCTAGGGCTCGAGCGGCTCAGGGAACTAGGCTGTAACACACACGGGGTTGTGGGGATGCCCCAAGTGGGGATACTAGCAAGCACCACCTGCTCGCCTCTCCCTGTCCCTGGCTTTGACCATCACAGACCAGCTCTCCTTACAGGCATGCCAATAAATCATTTCTGATGTGCTAAGGAAATTAATTTGGGGAAGATTAATTAGCTACATTCATGCATTCAGCATAACTCCTGGAAACCAGATGGTGGGGGTGGGTGGCACTTTTCCACACCGACCTAGGTCTGGTTTCCTTTCTCTCCTCTGAGGTCTGACTCAGCCATGCGGAGTTACCTCCAAGTTCTAATCCCCTCTTTCATGCATGGAGGTCAAGTGCTTCTAGTGATGGGGAGTTCATAACTTGCTAATTCAGTTATTTGGGACAGTTTTCCTCCAGCAGTCATCATTCATTTCTTTGTGCAGACCTTGGGTGCTCTATTGTATATGCCTCTTTAAAGACCAGCCAGTTACCTGCCCCCCACCCCATGTCAGGAGGCAAGGGGTGTTTCAAGTGGTCTCCACTGGTCTTTCCAGTCCTGCCCCTCCCACGGCCACAGCTGTTTGCCTAGACACCTGCAGGCTCCAACTTGTTAGGAAAAACGCATTTCAAATTATAGCCTCTGTCAGCTCCTCTTAGGCCCTGCTTGCTCAGCCCCTCTCTCTCTCACACACACAGTCACACACACATCTCACCCTCCCTCGGTTTAAACCTGTGGAAAAGGCTCCGGGTCCTGGGTGGGAGGCTGCTGGAGTGGAGCCCAGCCCAGCCCTCTGTTTACTCCAGAAGCTTGCTGTTAAGTGGTAGGGACTAGCTTCTCAGCATCTCTCAAGCAGTGGAAGGTTCTATTTTGAACTCAAAAATAGCTCAGTCCTAGAATTTCTTAATTGCTTTCAGCTAAGGCCAGAGCCAGAATTCAGTGCATCCCTCCTGAGGACAGAAGCTCCCAGGGGTCTGCAGAGTCATTACATGTGAGGTCAGAACAGAAAGAGCCCTGGGAGATAATGTAGTCCAGTGGGTTTCAGAATTCCATGTGTGTAACTGTGTAAAGGAAATCTCACATGGAACCCTAACATGTGCCACACTGCCCACAGTCTCAAAATCATGAATTCACTGGGGAGCAGGAGGCCCTGGGTGGGTGGGTGGTAAAGGTCAATGCCAAAAACAGGTAACTCAATATTTCCTAACACCCAGGCCCACGCTGTTTCTGCAGTACCTGTATGGCTATCTAATTTTTCTCTTAAAATCATTCCTAACATGGGGTACCTGGCTAGCTCAGCAGGAAGAGCATATGACTCTTGATCTCGGGGTCCTGAGTTCGAGTCCCATTTTGAGTATAAGAATTACCAAAAAAAAAAAAAAAAAAAAAATCAATAAACTTAAAAAAAATCATTCCTAACATTGTCAATTTGCACAATCACTCTCCCCACCCCCAGGAAAAGACCCTTAGCGCCTCTTGCAAGGACCACCACCCATATCATCCATCCCTGGGCTCTGGCTCAGCACTGCCCAGCCCTCTGACAAACCCCATCAACCTCCACCCAGCTTCCCAGATAGTCCTTTCTTGCAAGCTTCTTGCTCAAGTGGGACAAGTGTTCCTCCTGGGGCTTGGGGTCACTGCCTAGAAAATGCTCTCAGACCAGCCCTGGATCAAGAAGGGTAAGATCGGGGTGGCTGGGTGGCTCAGTTAGTTAAGCATCTGCTTTCGGCTCAGGTCATGATCCCAGGGTCCTGGGATCAAGTCCTGAGTCATCAGACTCCTTGTTCAGTAGGGAGTCAGCTTCTCCCTCTCCCTCTGCCCCTCTCCCCATGTGTGCGCGCACTCTCTCTCTCTCTCTCTCAAATAAATAAATAAAATCTTAAAAAAAAAAAAAAAAAGAAGGGTAAGATCAAGATCAGGATTTTCTTCTTTGCAGGACACTTAGGGCTGGAAGGGTAGGAGAATTATCATCTGGAGCAGGGACACGGGATGGCCCTGAAAGCCCTTTACCTCTCCATGCCTCAGCTGCCTTGTTTATAAAATGACAACAGGATGAAGGCAAAATGAACCAATACTAAGTGAGGTAGAACAGGCCTGGCACACAGCAAGCACTCAAGACACATCAGGTGTGACTATCATCATCTCAACCCATCATCCAGACTGATGGATTCCCCCGTCTTATGGAGGAAGCAACTGAGGCCTGGAAAAGGGAAAGGGCTTGTGGAGGTCGTCTGGAAATCCAGGAAGAGAATGAGTCACTGGGGTGACAAAACCAAACTCCCAGTAAATCCCAACCATAGAAGAACCTGTCATTTGGTAACCTATCCTGCCTGCTTCCAAAATTGGTTTTGGACAACTGAATTCAAGTCACTTTTCCACTCCTGGTAGGCCCGGCCCTTTTGCCGCTCCCTTCCCGAGAAAGGATCAGAATGCCCGTGAGGCTTTCTCACGGTGATAGAAGACTCTGTACAGTAAGAACAACTTCTCCAGTGTTCTCACAGGAAAAGTATGTAAAGCAAAACAGCAAAGCCTAGAAGCCAAAGGCCGTCCAGAGGGCTCCGGTACCTTTAAAGTCAGGCCTCCCTGCAGGCCATGGAGATGAGCAGGAGTAGCTGGGTGATGGGGTCTCTTCAGCCTGTATGAGCTCTGTGCCCAGAGCTGACACTAAGAGGAGAAGGGGCTCAACCCAGGTGCAGCCCGTGTGATGGGCGACAGTGGCCCAGGATCCGTACTAAGGGAAGGGGCGCTTCTCTCTGAGTAGGTCCCATTAGGATGGTGTGTGCACATTTCTAACACAAGAGCAGCAAGGCAGGCCGGAGCATCTTTAAAACACAAGCAGCAATAAACAGCTGCCCTCCCCCAAGAGTTACTGCCTCTTTATTGAGGACACACAGCATCGGCCATAATTACCACCACCGTATTTGAGGGTTCCCAATTACATATATTCCACTTAATGGTGGGTGCTCGGTAAATGGTGACTCACTTTTTAAAATGATGCCATCTTCTGAAGTCCTCAAGCAACCAAGCCTCACTTAACTCTCACATGCAGACCTCTAGGCCAAGAAACTGTCCCTGAACCCCCAAGCACTTCTCGTATGGACTCAGCACCTTCCAATGTACAGGAAAATTACTGGGCACAGAGCTTTGCAACAACATACCTGTCTGTACTGGTGTCAGCGGCTTGTTCAACCGCCTGCACCCCCTCCTCACAACATGCCAGCCAACGAGGCCTGCCTCGTGGAGCTTCCGGTCTCCTGGGGAGCGCAGTGTTAATCAGTTCCCCTCCCTGGGGAGGGCAGGAGAGACGCAGCCAGCATGTGCCAGGCAGAGGAGTTAAGTGAGGCCCCTTCATACCCTGTCCTGAATTGCAGCTATGTGGACACCTGTCTGCTTCACCAAACCTGGGAGGCAGGTTCCAGAGCTGGTTCCCTGCATACCACAGTCAGCTCCAGTGTGCAGCAGGGCCCCTGCAAGGTGTGCTGGGAGGAGCCAGGGCAGGCAGGGATGTTGAGGGTGGTACTGCATTCAGAGGTCTGAGCTTCAGTGCTTCCTGGCTTCTCACCAGCTGTGGAGCTCTGGTAGGATGTCTCCTACCTTTTCTGAAACTGAGTTTGCCCACCTTCACTGGGAGAACATCTTCCTCCTGGGGCAGGAGGAAACTGAGTCAATGGACCAAAGGATAACATAATGGCTGGCACACTGTACTGGTAAGAGTGAGAGGCACTGGAAAACATGGAAAAGATGCCATTCTCATCTTTGAGATGCCACAGGTCACATATACCTTAGTTTGGGTTCCCCCCCACACAGACCCTGAAGACAGGACTCAGGTACAAACCCTTTATTTGGGACCCAAAACTTATGAGGGGTGTGGAAATGAGCCAGGGAAGGGAAGGGAAGGCAGCAGAAAAGCGGGGTAATCAAGCCAGCTACCAAGGTGGGCAAGTAGAACTTCATCCAACAGGGAAACTGGGAAATCATGCACAAGGCACCCATCAGAATTACTTTACCAAGGGCAAAGGAGCTGGGAAGGCCAGACATCAACTAAATCTTGGAGTCACCACTGGAGGCTGCTCGTGGGGCCCTGTCCCTGGCCTCTCTACTGTGTGTGTGTAGGGTGGCTATCCCCACCCCTGGTTCTGCATGAAGCCCTGGGCCAGATATGGGTTCAAGCCAGCTGGAGAAGGTCAAACTGAGGGCTGGAGGGACTTTGTGGGGCCCGACAGCATCAACTGCCCAGGGCTGGGAAGAGCCTCAGGGAGAGAGAGTGAGGTGAGCTGAGAAGTCCCACCTGGCAAGTTTACCCAAGTGAAGCAATAGGACCTGGGCTCCTGTGCTACTTGGCCCCTAACCTGCCCAGCTCACCGGTCTCCTCTGAGTTTCAGTTTCCACATCTGTGCGGAAATCTCATCTCCCTCCTGGGATTTCCAGCAGACAACGGCTTTGCAAATGCAACAGGGACTGTACAGAATCTAAGAAACAGGCCATCCCCAGATGCCACCCTCCCCAGTGCGGGGACTAGTAGACACAGGACCACTGAGCTTTCCAGGCTCAGGGAACATTGTTCCACAGCTACACTCTGGCCTCAAGAGCCTCCCCTCCATGGTCCCGGCCCCCTTGCTGTATCCTACCCAGAGATGCCTAGTTGGTAAACATGTGATGATTTCAGACCACTGTAGCCTTTGCCCTAAAAATCCCAGAGCGCTGCCACAGCGCCCGAAGCTTTCGACACCAGGGCGGTCTGATTGGCTCTGTCCATCTCCACCCCCCATGTCTACTCACAGCATAAAGGGGTACAAGCAAATGCTGGAGGAGTCAGTGAGTTAATGAATCCAGGGAGGGTCTGTTGGGCCATTTCTCTCTGCACAGAAGCCCAATGTCCATGCGCATAAGGGGCCTCTCACGGTAGGGCACTATAAATAAGCACATTTTTTTTTTTTTAAAGATTTTATTTATTTATTTGACAGAAAGAGAGACAGCGAGAGAGGGAACACAAGCAGGGGGAGTGGGAGAGGGAGAAGCAGGCCTCCCGCAGAGCAGGGAGCCCGATGCGGGGCTCGACCCCAGGACCCTGGGATCATGACCCGAGCCGAAGGCAGACGCCCAACGACTGAGCCACCCAGGCGCCCCTAAATAAGCACATTTTTACCTAAGCACCTGTATACTTCTTGGCTTGGCCACTTCCTGGCTTGCATGACTTAGGCAAGCCACATGACTTACTTGACCTCTCTGTCCTTAGTTTCCCTCATTGATAAAGTTTGAATAATACTAAGATTTCCCTTACGAGGTCATTATGAGACTTGTTTTAATATTTGTCAAACGCTTAGAACCATGCACAGACCAAACAAAGGTAAGCATCACTGAAGTAAACATAGACATACATGCCTAGCAGGTGCACTTGCAGCCATACGCATGCACACGGATGTCCATGAAAGCACATCTGCCCACACTCACACGTGCTCCTACAGAGCAGGGACCTTGATTTGCTTTTTTCTGATGTGTTGTGAGGTCAGATACGTGCACTCTGAACAGCCAATGGGCAAATAGAAAAGGGCCACAGTCTGCCTTAAACAAAAATAACCCACTGAGCCAAGTCCAGCCAGGGCCCTGACTGACAGCCATGGCTGCCGAACCCTGGTCATTCGCACCATTCCAGTTATCTGCCCAGCCTGGGCTCTTCTCTGCCAGCCTGCTGCTCTAGTCAGAGAACACCCGCCCCCCGCCCAACCCGGGGACAGGTGGCCCCAGACCCACTGGACCTCAGTGATGCACGATTACCTCTCCCTGGAGATACGGAGCTACCAAAGCAAACACGGGCAGGTGAAACCGCAGAGAAAGCCAGATAAATACCTTACCTCCTTCCTGCAGGTTCTATGAGACCTCGCCTCTAGAATCCCTCCACGGGCTTTCTTCTCTGACCTCAAGCTTCCAAGCAGAGGGCTGGGGAGAGCGGAGGAGATGCTCTAGGCGGGGATTTCAGGGCCCAGTCAAAACACTCTATTTGTTGGGCTTAGTACGACACGTTCTTATTTTTACAGGCCAGTCCTTCAGGAGTCTGATGTTTATGGTGCCTAGCGCCAGCTACGTAGGCATGTGGCCTCTGCACTTGGTTTCCTGCTCTGCTGTCATTCTTGAAATTATTCATAATTTTTTAACAAGGGGCCACATGCATTCTTATTTTGCACTGGTGGGCCCCACAAATTACATTGCTGATCCTGATGGTCTTTCACATCCAGAAGTTTCCATGGGGAACTTGAGGCCCAAACTCTAATCCCTTCCTCTCTCCACATGGGCACCACTGGTTAAGTCACACTCCCTGTCGGGACCTTAGTTTCCCGATCTGTAAAACTGGAAGGGTAGAGTGACCCTCGGGGCCAGAATTCTGGATTTCACAGACCACTATAATTACCAACAAAGGGAGGCGGAAAAGACACAGGATCACAACACTAAAAGAAACCCAACTACCATCTGTCCTCACTGACATTTTTGAAAGGAAAGAAAAATAACATTAAATAGTAAAAAGGAAATTGAGAATAAAGCACAATCCTTTAAGGAATGAATCTAACTTCACAAAAAACTCCCTAACGTTTCACTTTTCTAATTGCAGCGGAGGTCACTATGCTTTTGGGGAAAGCACTGGACCACAGCGGCATTTCAGTCCTTCCATCATTATTTTGAAAGTCAGGCCCTCCTTTAGGTTGATGTACACCTATGACTTAGGGCGCTGGCTTTTCCGGCTCCCCTCCCCTCCTCTCCCTGCTCATTCCAAGGGCACATTCTAGACCACCACTGAGGACTGGCCTCTAGGAAACACCAACACGGTACTTGACAGTAGCCTCATGAATCAGGCACGAACTGGCCCTAATTTATCAGTTCACATGGTAAAATGACCTTCCAAAGGGAATGTCATAAATCACCCACTACCGGAAATGTTCTATCCTTAAAGGGAGGCCAAGGTATCTGGAACTGAATCCCAGACTTATCAATTTCAAGAGCAAACTTTGATCCACTGCTGCTGTGTTAATCAAGTGATCAGGGAGGCCCAGCCCCTCGCTGATAGCATAGCTGCCACGAGACATCCCAACCCTCCACCGGCTTCCTCTCTTCACACATCTCTCTGTGGAGTCATGCTGAAGCCATGCATGGCTCACGGGACTGACTCCTGGAGGCAAGGGTCCTAAGAACCTCAGACGAGCCCCTCCACGAGCCTGAGCGAATCCTCTAATCTGGAGGATTAGAACTGGCAAGAGGCTTATAGAGGGGATGCTGATGATGAAGAAAGTACCTACTATGTGCCAGGCACTTGACTATGTGCTTTCACATACATGGTCTTATTTCATCTTGCTAATTACATCATTTCCAGATGACAAAATCAAAGCTCTGAGAGGTTTGGTCGTTTCCGCAAGGCCACAGAGCACACAAGGCAGTGCAGGCCTCACTCCAAAACTTTGGCTCTTCTATGCCACCCACGGCCTATTGCATGAGTTTCTAATATCCTGGATTCGTTCTCGACAGCAGGAGGAAATCTCTGAAGAGAGGTTTGAAAGGAAGAGGAGGGAGCTCTGCCAATTTGGCTCTGATGTGCCAACCTCGGGCAAGGGCCACCCCTGACACTCCCTCAGTCAGCTGGAAGGCTCCCTTCCTCTTCCTCAGCCACCCAATGACTGCAGCACACCTGCAACCTGCCTGGGCCACACCTGGGGAAGCAGCCACTTCCGCCCGCAGCCTGTAACCCTGTGTTCCGCTTCCAGTAATTTCCTCCTCCATCCCCTACTGCCTCATCCTCATCCTTCCTGCCAGAAAAATCCCACCTTCTCCTTCTCCCTACAACCACCAGCAAAAATAGCGCAGAACTGCACAGGCGGAGTCCTTACATTAGAGGGAATGAGGCAGTGGGGAGGCCCAGGGGCCTCTCTCCCCACATCCCCAAACCTTTGCACATGGAAGCATCACTCAGCGCAGGAGAGGAAGGAGAGCTGGAAGGTGACCATGACCTCGCCTCTTGCTTCATTAATAAGAGTTAATACTTGGACAGTGCCCAGCATGCGCTAAGTTACTGTTATTTTCAAGAAGGCCTGTGAAGTAAGTCTCATTTTTCTCATGGTAAAGTGGGAGGGAATTTTATGGTAGAGTTGGTTCATTTTTCATCTTGTTAGTGTTAAGCCCAGTTGGATTTGAAAACACCAAGTGTCCACACACAGAGGCACTGGACGTGTTCCGTCTATGGAAGAGGCCTTGGGTCAGGGCAGCCAGCCTGAAATCCCTACGGGCCCTCGAAGCCCAGAGGTGCTGGTGGTGATGGTGCCTAAAAGGGGATTCAGGAATAACTCAAAGTGGCACTCTCCTGGGATAAAAGTGGACATCCCATCGTCTTTATGGGTGCCCCATCATGCCCATTTCTTGGGGATAACACAGGTAATGTGGGCTACCTGCCTGGGGAGGAGGGAAGGGTCCTTTCAATGCCCCCCCCCCCCCCAAGAAGAATGCACTCCCTAGAGACATTTAAACTAATGCCCCAGCTGACCAGGACTGGGTCCACCTAAGTGGTCTGGCTATACTCCCTGTCTCTCCACATTTCTGTCATGCCCATCCTCCAACCAATCTGTGGGCAACAGGTCCAAACAGATGGTGGTCCTGAGCTCCCCATCCACTCTGGACCCCATAACTGGAGCCATCAGAGCTCAGGCGTCTTGGGCTTATGGACTGGCTCGGTCAGGCTGAACAGCTCCCACCACCTTCCCTGGACCCTTGGCTGGGAGAGTTGGCATGGTAAGGCAGGGAGGGTCCTCCAAAGCTGCCCCCAACCTTTTCCACCCAAGACAAATTTTCTGTAAAATACCATCACCCTCCCCAGAACCACCTCCCAGATTTAAGAAGGGGACAGGAAGCTTGGGTTTTAAAGAGAAACTGGATTCCCATTCATGAACTCCCCATACCAAGGGCATCTAACAGGTAAAACGGGTTCTGGCATTGATTAATGAGCTGGAGTAATAATGGGGTTCACCCTTCATCATTAAAAATATTAACCTCATTCCTGGACCAATGATAAACCCATAAACCCAGGGCCCACAAAGCGCTCTCATGACCACACTTCCCATCTGCCCGGTGACGGGGGTGGGTACACCCCAGGGGTAGGCCAGGAAAGGAGAGAGCCCTTTTGAAAGGCCAATGACACTCCACAAAGCAAAGTGCGGGGGGGGGCAGGAGGGAGATACAATGCCATAATTTGCCACGGGTATGCAAGAGCCCAGGGGTCTCAGTTGCCTGGAGCCTTTATTAAAGTGATGCTGTCACATGGTTTAACCCAGCTTCCCAAAAGCCAAACCTGCCCACTGACTGTGTAAACAGTGGTGTGACATTATGACTTCTGCTACTAGGGACGAAGATGGTCTCCCTCAATCTGAACAAACCGAGGGCCACTCATCATCACGTACAGCTCTGGGCCCTGCACTTTAGATCAAGAGCTGCCACCAAGGCTGACAAAGAGCCCAGCCTCCATGTCTCATGAACACAGTTGAAGAGACCAAGGAATACATATGTTTTAGAGAATATTCAGGGGCATGTGTGCACGGTGCAGGATGGGTGGTTAATCCCTAGAACAGGATGGAGATATGTTCTGTGGGGTCAGAGAGGACAAAATGAGGACCAAGCAGTAGAAGTTATGGAAAAGATTTCAACTCACTTTTAGGAACAACGTTTGATCAGACAGAGCTCATCAAAATAGAACAGGGTATTTTGGGGCACCTGGGTGGCTCAGTTGGTTGAACATCTGGCTCTGGATTTCGGCTCAGGTCATGATCTCAGGGTGTCTGTCCTCAAGGAGGGGAAAGTCTAGTAAGAGATCAAGCCCTGCATTGGGCTCCATGCTGAGCGAGGAGAACACTTGAGATTCTCTCTCTCCCTCTCCCTCTGCTCCTCCCCTGTTTGTGCGTGTGCTCTCTCTCATTCTCTAAAATAAATAAATAAATCTTAAAAAAAAAAAAATTAGAACAGGATCTTTTGAGACATAGTGAGCTCCCAGCCACAGGAATCTCCAGGAAGAACTTGGTTGAGCACTCAGCCAGCAGAAGGACCTAGATTAAGATTCTTTGCCATTGGAAACTCTATGCTTCTCCTGGGATTTTTATGGTACCCCAAAGCATGAGACCCAGGACATGGGAATCAGTGTTGAAGGAGCTGGTCCAAACTTAGAAAAGTGCATTTCTCTTACTTCCACAAGAAGCCCCTAAGACTTCTTGGCTTTAGGGCCCAAAGGGTGCTGCTCTACAGTACAACTTGCTCATTCCCCAAAAGTGCGTGAGGGTGGGAGGTTAGATAAGCCTGCCTTAGGAGAGGCAGAATCACCATCTAGGTGAAGATGAGACACAGGAAGTGAGTGTGAGCTCCAGCATCTCCAGCACCTCCAAGGTGGGGGACCCTGGGCCACTCAGGGGAGGGAAGGTTTCAGCCCATCCCTAGACAGGGCCTCCCAACATCATCTGACAGGTTGGGTACTGTGGGAGAAGAAGCACAGAATCACATTCGACAATGCCCATGCTGGGCCAGGTACCGGGGACAGAAGAACCAATATAGCTCAGTGTCTGTCCTCGAGGAGGGAAAAGTCTAGTAAGGGAAGTCAGCAAATTTCTTCTATAAAGAACCAAACAGTAAATATTTTGGCTTGCAGTCTCTATGGCAACCACTCAACTGCCACTGTAATGCAAAAGCAGCCTTACTGCACAACTAAATAAATGGGTGTGGCTGTGTGGCAATAAAACTTTATTTACAAAAATAGGCAACAGCTGGATTTGGCCCAAGGGCCACAGTGTGCCCACCTCTGATTTAGTCCAATGGTTCTCGACAGGCTGCACATTAGAGTTACCTGGGGAGCTCTTGCAAACAGCAATGCCTGAGCTCCATCCCAAATTCCAATTTAAGTGGTCAGAGGTAAGGGCCTGGAATCTGTGTTTTCTAAAACCTCCCCCAGGTGATTGTACTATGGAGCCAAGACTGAGAATCACTGGTCTCCAGCAGAAGAGAGGCACTTACAATCCCACTATTATCTCACAATAATCCACAGGATTTCACAAACCAAGCCCAGGGGAAGTGACTCGCTCAAGGTCATACGGTGAGTCAAGAGGCAAGGATTCCCAGCCAATGAGCATTCCCTTGCACCACAGCAGACATACAGATGGGCTCACACTCCCATCCCAGAGCTTGGGATGCAGGTGCCTTCTAGCTCATGCCCCCTTGTTCCAGGACGACGAGGACCCCGGAAAAATACCAACCACATTCACCCAACCCACTCTAATACACAGGACCTAGCCTCTCCCTAGACTGAACCTCAGTGACCTCATACTAACACGGGAACAGAATCCCAAAACATCTCCCTTACTTTTGAGAAACAGCATTTTAACCAAAGTTTAAACAGTTTATTGGCATCTGGGAGGAACAAAAGAGGACTGTAAAAAGTGTATTTCCTCAGTCCTAAGAAGTGCAGCCACAGGAAACTCCTTACCAATGACACCACTAAAGACCTGCCAAAACGTGCCGCCTGCCCGGAGCTCTGCCCACACAGGACTTGGGCACAAGGAACCCCCCAGAGCCCTGGGGAATGTTGCAAGAGCTTGGCTGAGGCTGGGCAGCCACTGGCAGTGATGATCTCAACGTCTACAGAGCAAACGCACTCAGGCATACAGGGCAAACTCAGGCATCCCTGAGTTCTGAGGGTGGCCCGAGAGCCTCTGAGCCCCAGATCCTCCCTCCTCTCCATGGAGCCACAGGATGGTCAGGGGATCAAGAGAGCAAGGACTTGGACCAATTATTACTGTACTAATACAAAAAAGGAGCTACTAGGGGCTATGTTCGGTTCTTTTAGTACTCCGTAACAACGCTATGGAGTGGGTTCTTACAGTGTCCCCATTTTACAGATGAACAAACTGAGGCACAGAGTGGCTGGGTAACTTGCCCAGGGTCACCAAGGCGGTGAGTCAGAGTGAGGACTCAAGCTCAGCTGCTCTGTCCCAGACTGTGGCTCAATGCAGTGAATCCACCAATGCAACACCCCTGCAGGGATGGTGAAACAGACCCAGAGAGAGTAAGGGGCTGGGCAAAACCAATTCTATGTGCCACCCCTCACAGAGCCCTCTCTCTTCACTGAGAAGGGCCCTGCCAGCTCCTATGACACAGAACAACAGGCTCACACAAGGTGCTGAGGGCCCGCTTTACTGAAAGGCGAGCCACCTCTGTCTGCCAGCCTGTCTAGGAGACCCCATGTCATTCAGGAACTTCCTGCCTCATCTCTGGGGTGGGGAAGGCTGCATGCTTGTTTCCAGTGTGATCCCCTCACTGCCTGCCCCCCCATATGCAGAGTTGATGGCCCTCAGCTTACCCCGCCATGGGTCTTTGCCCAGCTGTGCCCTCCTGGGGTGCTCCCTTCTCTAATCACTGCACATTCAAGTTCTACCCAGTCTCCAAGGGACAGTGCTTGAGAACATGAGCTCTGGAGTTAGATCTGAGTTCACATTCTAGCTCTGCCACCTTGGGAAGCTTGCTCAACCTCTCTGTGCTTCAGTGTCTATTCATCTATAAAGTAGGGATAGTAACAGAGCCCACCTCAGTGCCTGGCAACAGTAGGGGCTCAGCTGTATTATCCTCCACTCAGCCTCCCTGGACCACCCTTGGGGCAAATCCCATGCTGGGCTCTGGGACACGGAGCAGAATCAGACACTCCTGCGATCCTGCAGGAGTTCCAGGCTAGTCAGGGGGAGACACGGGTTCACAAATAGCTGCGAGGGGCTAAGAAGTGACATTTCACATCCTGTCACACTCTAACAAGATTTTTTTAAAAATCTGGCTCTTGTCCCACTGACTAAAGTTAGTTTCACTAACTCCTGACAAGTTGTTTAAGAGTTTTAAAAAATCGGGTCAAACCACATTTGGAGAGCTCCAAACGGCTCCCAGAATTTTCTCCCTCCCTTACTCTGCAGTCTGGGTTTGGCTGTCCGGCTCCCACTCGCTCCCGCCCATGCATTCCAAGCACGCCAGAGCTCAGCAGCCACAGAACGGGGTGGGTGCACAGGCACCAGGCTGGAAGGGATAGCCAGACTGAAGAACACCTCGAGGCAGGCCTTGTTCTGTTGTCAAAGCAACGGACCCAAGAGCCCCAGTAACCAACACTCTTTCCAGGTCAGAGGTCTCTTACTCTTCCCAAAGATCCAAGAAGTCATCATGCCATCATTATGAACTCTTCCTAAACTGGGGTTCCAGGGCAGGGCCTACGTCCATGCATCTTTCTAGTACCTGTGTCTAATGCAGGGCCCAACACACAAAAAGTTGCTCAGAAAGTGAGAAAATACACTTTACAAGTGAGAAAACTGGCCCAGAAAGATTAAGAAACTTGCCCAAGGTCACACAGTGAAGGGAAACTGACTGGGGACAAGAAGAACCTGGGTGTAGAGAGTGACAGTGGGCAGGGACCATGGGCAGTGGGGACTGGAAGGTGACAAGAAGAGGGGGGCAAGGCAGATGAAGCCCCAGGGAGGAAGTGCCTGACCAAGAGAGAACAAAGCCAGGCACAGGGAGAAGGGCTGGAGGGAGGGAGAAGATGGGAGTTTTTGAGACAGACTGTCAGCTGTGAAGAACAGGTTTCTAAACTCCTGAAGCTTATCGGGCAGGGCTGGCAGGAAGGCGCGACAGCCCAGGACAATGCAGCGCGGGAAGGGGTTTGCCACAGATGGTTTGCTTCCCTCGAAAAATGTAGATCGTTTGTTGTTAGAATGATGAAAAGCATCCTTAAGATAAAGTGCTCTCTCAAATGCTGCTGTCAGGTCTTCATGCCTGCAAGACTGTCCCCAAACCAGGTGACTGGAGTCTTAAAAAAAAATTCAAAACTCTACTCTGATTTGTCATTGCAGCTCAATCAGAAGAAAACAGAAAATGGGCTCTTTTACAAAAAGTGTCACTTTGAATGATAAGCCCAAGAGAAAGCGGAGTGTAAGACTTTATTACTCCGTCATTCGCCTGTTTGTGCTACAGCAGATTTCAAGGTTGCTAGATCCAAAGAAAACGGGTCATGGCCCGGGGCCAAGGACTGCATCCTATTTTGTGGTAAAGCAGTGTGTGAATGAATGGATTCCATGCTTCTTGGCTCAAGCCCTCTGATTTTACAACCCTCTGCCCCTCCCTGCCGGCGCCCTCCCCCATCTACAGAGCAGAGGTCACAAAGCCACGAGGTCCCCTTGTAATCCCTACTTCCTGTAGATGCCAGTCTGGCTTTCTGAGCAACCTCTTTAATTTGACCACACAACCCACAGTTGTCCGGAAACAACTCTGGTGTAAGGAATAGCTCAGGGAAGCTCAACTACCTTGTTAAGTCTGAGACATCCCCTACCAGCCTGGGGCCTGCCTGCCATCGACCGCCAGCCCTGGCAGGGGCCGTGCACAGGGACACGGTTCTGATAGGGCAAACCCTCTCCAAGATGGCTTACAAGTGAAAGGAGAGGGGTGAGCAGGAGGAATTCCTGCCCTCCGCAAATCCCCAGAGCCACAGTTCTATTTTAAGCCAGAACTGTTGGTTCGGGTTCTGAGGCCACACTCTAGAGCTGTACCACAGACAGCAGTGTTGATTAGCAGCCCCGTTCTTACCGTGCAATTGTTCCTTGAAGACTTGTGATTTGTCCTCAGAAATTCGCAAACCACCCCCACAGTTCCTCCCCAGAGCCTCAGTTCCCTCAGAGAAATGCAAACAGCGGCTGAACTTCCAGCTTCCAGCTTCAGGCACGAAGAGCCAGGAAAGGCTAGGTCATGGTCCTGCCCGGGCCGCCGGCTGGCTGCGTATCTGACCCTGGGCAAATCTCAGCAGCCTCATGGGGAAAAGAGAGAGACTGTCACCTGAAGGCTGTTGGGAGGGAATGAGACCATGTGTGTGAAACCACACAAAGATGGATGAGACCGTTATCACCGAAGCCAGGTTGCAGAGAAGGGACAAGTCCATGGGCTCTGACCACTCTGGGGTCCTGGCCACTGTGCTCTATACCAGTGAGAGTGGCCAGGCGGGCAGCTCTCCCCTGGGCTCTGGTGGGAACAAGAGTGGAAGGCACCTGGAGGCCGGTGTGCAAGTGAGGGATGGAGCGGTAAAGAGACCAGGCCAGAGTACTGGAGAGATTGTGTGGTGGGTGTACAGCCAAGATATGTAGAAATGGAGTTGGGGGTGGATTTTGAGGGCTCTGCTTTGGGGCTTTACTGGAAATGGAGAACATGTGAGTGTTTTGAAGTGGAGGGGTAACACGTGCTCAGCAGGACAAGGGGTGATGGAATGGGGGGGGGAGTGGTGGGGGGGATGGGAATGCAGCCATACTGGGGAAAGGGGACAGGGCTGATACAGAAGACACCTGCCCCAGAGATGTTTATAGGGAAGTTACTTCAAGGACCTGGTACCGGGTGGGACTAGAACAGATGAGGTCTTAGGACACTTGTCCTGATTCAAGTCCTCTCTTCCCCGGGCTAAAAGGCCACAGCTTCATTTCTTCCAGCCAGGAACAGAGGGCCAAAGTGCAGGCACCACTGGGTGCTCTGTTCTTTTTCTACACAATCAGAAACTGGCTCTTCATGCCTGATACCTAGAAGGCCATTTCTACTAATCACTTTACCTTTGCCTGGAAGGGCTCTGCTTGAGCTGCCTTTCCCACCATCATGCACACATACAGATGGATCTACCACCCAGCAAGGAGCTCCCATCATGCACACATACAGATGGGTCTACCACCCAGCAAAGAGCTCTGTATGGGGGTGGGACAAAGTCATGACACCACACCACTACACATGAGGTGGGGCAGGCAGACACAAGCAAGGCCCAAAAGCAATACCCACAGATGGGGAGAAGAGAGAGACTGAGTTTTGCTGAAGGACAGGATCTGGCTGAACCTGCATTGGCAAGGCAGGACGAAGTGGTGGGAGGGAGGACAGGCATGCCAGCCTCAGGAATGAGCATGGACAAAGCTGCAGAGCAGTGAAAATTCAGTGAGTGGCAAGAAAAGGAGACAGGGACCACCTTGAATGCCAGGTTACAGCCAGGTTACAGCAACTCAGCATTACTCCAGAAGGCAGTGGGAAGTCACCGAAGACTCTGAGAAGCCAAGGAACCAGATCAGAGTTGTGCTTCTGCTGGAGGCATGTAATGTCGGCTGTCCTTCATAACAGGGTTGTAGGTGGGGCCACACAAAGCACAGCAGAGGAGAAAGTTAACAGTAGGAGCCTATGGATTGCCAAAACGTAGCCAGCCGCAGTAAGCTTTCAAACACACTTTTTATGAATAGTGCTTTGGGTCTCAGTGGAAACAACCTCATTCTCTACCTATTTCCTTTCTCATTCTTCAATTTTCTCCTGAGTTTCTGAGTATGGATCTCATGAGGAAGTCATTAGCAGGAGCTGCAGTCTGTTCTAATTATAAAGCATGCTAGGAGTGCTGAGGCAGACGAGGGGATCGTGCCCACGTCTGGCCTCACAAAGGCAGCAGGGTGTTGGGTTAAAGCAGGCCACTGGTGGGACCACATGGGCTCAAATGCCACATCTGTCCTGTGCTGGGGTGTTGCACAAATTACTTACACTCCTGTGCCTGGGTCTCCTCACCAGGGATAATGAAAGTACAACAACGCACAAGGGTTGTTGCCAGAATGAAGCAAAGAAGAGCTTAGCACAGCACCTGGCACAAAGTAGGAGCTTAGTATGATGTATCAGGGAAATCACCCATTATCTTCCACTTGTCATTTAACTGCAAACCTCAACTTCAAACTGTGCACATGCCCTTTAATTACTGAGGGACTGTGCTGTGTGATGACTAATATACTGCGTTGGGAGTAGGGGAGGCCCAGCCCTGCTCAGGGGGGCTCCCTGATTTTGGGTGACTTCCAACAATTCTCTTCTCTACCCAGGAGGCCCACTCTCTCTGCCTCCTGGAGCAGCTGAGACAATACCAACGTGAGGGCCCAGGGCAAACTATGAAGTACCCATGTGAGGGGTCAGTGCTTCCCTGTCTCCAACTTCAGCTGGGAGTGAAAAAAGGATCTGCCTCAGCGGGAGAGGCATTTCCAACTTGCCCATCTGTTGGCTTCCCTCAGAAATCACTGTGACAGGCTCTTCCAAGGCCAGCCCAAGGAAGCAGATGCCACAGCCAGAACAGCAGGGGCTCATTTCCAGCCTGGCCAAGCATGGGCTTTCCTGGGGTGACACAGCCCAGCCTAGAAATCAAATTCCTGTTAATTCCCATTATGGGCCAGGCCCTAGCTTTTCCCTGCATCCCTGTGATATCAGAGGCCCAACCAGGAGCTCCTCAGACCCATTACAAATGTTCTAGAACCACACCACTCTTTGGCCAGGCCCTTGGGGCCCCTCCAATGCCTCCCTCTGCCAGATCACCCATAGCCCCACCTGTTCTCATTATGAGCTCCAACCCCACATCTTTTTTTTTTTTTTTTTTAAGATTTTATTTATTTATTTGATAGAGAGCGAGAAAGGGAACACAAGCAGGGGGAGTGGGAGAGGGAGAAGCAGGCTTCCCGCTGAGCAGGGAGCCTGATGCGGGACTTGGTCCCAGGACCCTGGGATCATGACCTGAGCCGAAGGCAGACGCTTAACGACTGAGCCACCCAGGCGCCCCTCTAACCCCACATCTTTCCCATCAGTTCCATGATTTGCGCCAAGCTGTGCCCTCTGCCTGGAGTACTCATTCTTTTCCCAGCCACTTTTCAGGGACAGACTGAAACCTACTCCCACCTCCTCAGAGGAGCCTGCCCAGATCCCACTCCAAGAATCAATCAGATGCCCCCTAACCCTGACCATTCTGCCATGCGGCGGAAAGACTTGTGTCTGCCGCCCTGCCTCCCAGCTTCTTCCTCTCCACCTACTCCACAATGCCCTGTTCTACAGGCCCCACTGTCCCCGCGCCAGGGGGCTCACCCAGTACACGTGCAGGAACTCAGCTGCTGATCCTCCCCCCTCCCCCCACCCCCACGAACAAGCTAATTGTTCTACATACTTTGACTCCAGGGACTGACATCTTAACTGTGCATTTCTCCATCTGAAAACAGTGAGTTCTGTCCTCCCTGGAAAAGTGGTCTCTGGGGGCAGAGGGGCAAAACCACTTAGCCGAGTGGCCAGCTGCCTTTAGGCAGGAGAAGCCCAAGGTGACCGAGGCTGGGACTGTGTAGTGGGAATGGTGGTGGGGACAGAAACGGAAGGTCCCCTGGTACCACAGGAACCATCAACTGAGTCAGCAAGTCCTGGGAAGAGCTGGGGCAGGTGCCTTTAATCCTCCCCGAACACACTGGCAGCAGGGAAAGCTCAGAGGGGCAGGCCTCGCGTCAGGGCCACGGCCCCCACGCTGGAGCCAGCAAGCCGAGGCGGCGACCCAGAGAGGCAGGCAAGCCCTGGCTCTGCCTGGCAGCCCACTCCAACCTGCCACTGCACATAAATTATAGGGAGGAGGCCGATGGCCAACTGGCTTCAAGGCCAGCCCTGCCTTCTCTCCCGCACAAGGAAGCTTTGTGCAGCTCAACAGCTCATTATCTGGCATCTCAGCCACACCGGAAAGGGGAGATAATGGGGTAAGCGCGACACATGTGCAGACATCCCTCCCTGCACAAACCTGTCCTTGAGTCCCCCACTCCCGACAGGATGAAGGCTCAACTAACTCCTTTGTATGGCATTTGTGCCCTTCAATCGGGCCACAAATCTTTCCAGGAAAACCTCCTTCTGGTCTAATTCATTTATTCATTCAAGAAATCTTTGTTGAGCACCTACTATATATATGCTGGGCATGATGCTGAAGGAGCTGAAGGATCCCCAGGTCCCACCACCCGGAAGCCTGTGCAGATCACACACAAGCCCCTAGCTTAGAGCTCTGCCTACAGGAGGTGCTGCTCAATACTTCGTAGCTGTTATCGCTCCCACCTGCCCCTGAAGTGGGAGGAAGCTGCTCTTCCCAGAGGCCCACCTGCCCACTCACCTGTAAATCTCACCACCACACTAGAAAGGTGGGCACCAAAGTCACTCTGCCTGTTGGGAGGTCCCCCGCAGGCCTATCATTTAGAGTGTGCTGGCTGCTCCAGAGGGCACTGGGATTTGGGGTGTTGCCCTACGCTGGAGTTAGTGGAGGTCTGGGGACCTGGGGTTTCCTGATACATTGGATCCTCAATCAGCTTCTGTGAGGCCACTCATCTGACACACATTCCTGGGCCCACTCCAGGCTTCATGAGGTGTTCTCACTGCTGCTCTCCTGGAGCCGTGACATGTGTGACTGCTCCTGCCAGGGGCATGGACACGGGTACATAAAGGAAGGAAGCGTGGGAGATCGGAATGCCTCCTCAAAGGCATGACAGCTGAGCTGGCTGGGGAAGGATGAAGAGGATAAAGGTACAATACATGTGAAGATAGAGGGGCACATAGGTAAAATTCTGGTGGAAGGCAAGAGGCTTCCAACTGGCAGGCCAGGAAACATGGAGCAATGGGAAGCCTTTCAGGGAGGTAAGGGTCAGCCTGAACTTCATGCTATGAGTCTAGAGATGATAGAAGCCAATGCAGAGTGTTTAAGTAATGACATGTCCTGAGTCACTTTTGAAAGACAGGAGATGGAAGGATCAACCAGAAGAGTCAAGACTTAAGCACTGTGGGATGTCAGGTATGGGGTTTTTCTTCTGATAGCATTTGAAAAAGCCGTAACAGTAAGCAATCTGACAATGTATTAATTTCCTAAACCTTAATAACGAGCCAGACTATACAAAAAGAGATCCTACAAAGGACAACACAGTTGTAGGAAAACATGGTGCATCTTTAAAAAACTTCTATTTATTTATTTATTTATTTATTTGACAGAGAGAGAGAAAGAGCACAAGCAGGTGGAGTAGCAGGCAGAGGGAGAGGGAGAAGCAGGCTCCCTGCTGAGCAAGGAGCCTGATGCGGGGCTCAATCCCAGGACTCTGGGATCATGACCCGAGCCAAAGGCAGTCGCTTAACCAACTGAGCCACCCAGGCACCCCCAAAAGTTGACATGAGAATGCGGACAACTTCTGTGCAACTAAGTAATGATCAAAGACCTCATGGTGTGTCTAGGTCAGAGACAGCTTGCAAGAGCAAAGTGGTGGGAGGGGACTTCCATACAATCAGGAGGTCAAAACAGGTTTGTATCAAACACAGAATAAGTGAACATGGGCTGTGATTATGAAGAGATGTCCCTAGGATTTTTTTATTTTAAGATTTTATTGTTAAGGAATCTCTACACCCAATGTGGGGCTCAAAGTCACAAGATCAAGAGTCACATGCTCTACTGACTGAGCCATCCGGGCATCCAGTGCCTAAGGTTTTAGACCAGAGGTCTGCAAAGTTTTATTTCTGTAGTCAAGTTTTTTTTTTTTAAGAATTTATTTATTTATTTGACAGAGAGAGACACAGCGAGAGAGGGAACACAAGCAGGGGGAGTGGGAGAGGGAGAAGCAGGCTTCCCACTGAGCCAGGAGCCCGATGCTGGGCTCCATCCCAGGATTCTGGGATCATGACCTGAGCCGAAGGCAGACGCTTAATGACTGAGCCACCCAGGTGCCCCTTGTAGTCAAGTTTTATTAGAACACAGCCACACCTGGCCATTTATCCACTGTCTCTGGCCATTTGTACACTACCAGGCCAGAAATGAGCAGATGCAACAGAAACTGTGTTGCCCCAAAGCCTGAAATACTTACCGGCTGGCTCTCTACAGAAAGTTCACTGGCTCCTACATGAGACACATGGGAACTTATACACCCAAGAACAAGTGACCACCATGGGAGGCAACGTACTTATTCCCAAAGCCGCTCTGGGCTCCTCTCTGAGTGGGGCCCTCACAGGAGGCCACACATTTCTTTGAACATCCTGGGGTGGTGAACCTTCCATCCTCTAGACTTAATTTCTGGAAACTGCCCAAGGCTTTTCTAAACCAATTCAGGTGAAAAGGTGGGTCATCATGCCAAGGAATGAAACATGCGAGCTTGCCAGGGGCAGGACGCGTGCCTTAAATGCTGGATGAATTGAAACTCCAGTGAGACATGTGGTTTCATTATAAAGTTGCTCAACTTTATTTCATGTGTCTTATTAATTGGGGACAACAGTCATCTGATGGTTGGGCCTCAGCCTGAGAGTAAAAAAGCCTCAGTTGCTTGTGACTACCGCTTACAAGACCAACCGCATTCCACAGGAACCTGCGGGGGGGGGGGGGGGGGGGGCCAGGAGGGGGATGGCTGTCCTGGCAAGTTTTTGAAAAATACAGGGCCTTGTGACAGAAGAGAATACCTGGTTACTTTATACATGGAGACACTAGGCCCAGAGAGGGGCTGGGACTTATCCAAAGTCACTCAGCCATGGACCCTTGATATTCAATTCATCCAGAGCAGCTAGTGTTCCAGGTTCTGAGCCAGGAGCTTCAGGGGTCTATCCAAAATGAGTACATGTTCTCAAGTAGTAGAGTCCCTGGTATCCAGTAAGATGGGAATGTCTGTTTCCTTATGTGAAAAGTGGACAACATCCTCCCTGTGAGCTCCTGGGAGGATTAGTGATTTGATGTACCTAAAGCACCCAGCAGAGTACAGCATACAATGGGTGTTCAATAAAAAGCAGCTTGGGGCGCCTGGCTGGCCCAGCTGGTAGAGCCTTCAACTTTTGATTTTGGGGTGTGAGTTCAAGCCTCACACTGGGTTAGAGATTACTTAAAAATAAAAAATAAAAGTCTTAAAAAAAAAAAAAGCAGCTCACAATCTTAAGGCATGAAAGCGAGATGTTTTCTTGTTGCAATATTCCATGATCCTTACCCACAAGCACGGACGCACGCCCACCCTTCCATACAGGAAACCCTTCAAGATTGCAAGGCTTCACTGGGCACCTGTCATGTGCAAGGCCCAGTTCTGCCTGCCTCCTACAGGGAGATTAACAGAGGGGAAAAACTGCAATCTGCCTTTGGAGTAGCAATATTCCCAGCCCGAGGGAACAGTCCCCTCTCCTGGCTAATTCCTTCAGCTGACCACAGTTGTAAACACAGCACAGACAAATAGGAGGGGAGCAGCAGAAGCAGACGAAAAGCAGGTTCTGGCTTTCAGAGGCAGTCAGGGTAGATTTCCTCCAAAGGGGCAAGGGAAAATCCCCACACCTTCCCGAGTTGGGAATAATGCCAGTAAATCCCTCCACAACGGCCCTTCTCCCTTCGTGGAAAAGCCCTGTGTAGCAGCGCGAGTTAAGTGAGAGGTGTGCAGCTGTGGCTTCCTGTGCCTGGCGACACAGTCCGGTAGCAGGTCTCTGCCCGGGCTAAGGCTGTGCCCACGGGCACAGACGATCTCCCGACGGAACACCAAGGGCCAGCTCTGGCACCGAGCAAGCCTGGTGAGCTTACAGAACAAAGGGCTTGTCACCACTTCCTGTGATCCTCATCGCCCACATTCCAACACAATGAGACACTCTCAGCCCTGGCTTTGACGTTCAGCAACTCATTCAGACGAGGGGCTGAGAGGAAGAGAGCCTGCGTTGGCTTACCTTCCCACTCCCCTTTGTGCTTGACATAGCATTAGCTTGTTAAAAAAAAAAAAGTCCTCTGTAATTAAATAAGGTTTGTTTTTATTTTTTTTAAAGATTTTATTTATTTTTTAGAGAGCGAGCGAGAGAGAAACAGCATGAGAGGGGAGAGGGTCAGAGGGAGAAGCAGGCTCCCCACCGAGCGGGGAGCCCGATGTGGGACTCGATCCCAGGACCCTGGGACCATGACCCGAGCCGAAGGCAGATGCCCAACCATCTGAGCCACCCAGGCGCCCCATAAGGTTTGTTTTTAAAAACTGAAAAATACCCAGTCTTCCAGTGACGACCACTGTTCACATTTGGATCTATTTACTTACAGCCTTTTTTCTACAGATTATGTGGGAATGGGGTAGTGGAAGAATACAAATACTTAGTTTTTTTCTCTCTGAGCCTTTCCCCGCTTGATTATTCCGCAGAGGAGTTACTCAACTCAGCTTTGGTTGGCTGCGTCCCTTTCCACTACGTGCACGGGCCCCAAGCTAGCCATTTCTTGTGGTTGGATATTTAGGGGATTTCCAGTTTTTCGCTTTCCCAATTGCTGTAGGTTACTGGTAATTAAATCACTGTGACTCTCTTCACTTTATCCTTAGGATCAATTCCTATGAGGGGAAACACTGGGTCACAGAGCAGCAACTTTTCAGCTTCTCCGTGTTGTTCCCTCACTGTTTGCTGTCACTCTTTCTGACCTGGAACCAAGTCAACAACATTTTTAGGGCAACTCTAATTTATTGAGTCCTTTCACAGCAGCCTTAAGAGCTAACCTCATGATAAGGATAAGCGCTCTCATTTTAAAGATGGGAAGATAGACTCAGAGAGGTTAAGCGACTTGCCCAAGGTCACAGGCCCTCAACTTTGAATCCAGACTAAGCCTGAGCAGTGCTCCTTCACTGCCCTATACTGCTTCTCTCATAGCAGTGTTTGAGCAGGTACTATGCAGGTATTTTAAAATCGAGGCGTGAGGGGCGCCTGGGTGGTGCAGTTGGTTGAGTGACTCTTGATTACTGCTCAGGTCATGATCTCAGGGTCGTGGGACTGAGCCCCACATCGGGCTCTGAAGGGAATCTGCTTCTCCCCCTCTGCCCCTCCCCCTGCTCGTGCTCACTTTCGCTCTCTCCAAAATAAATAAATAAATCTTTAAAAAAATAAAAATAAAATTGATGCATGACAATCTGTAACACACACAGCTTGCTATAAATCCCCAAGACACGCCCTATGTGGGCACCTGGGTGGCTCAGTTGGTTAAGTGTCTGCCTTTGGCTCGGGTCATGATCTTGGGGTCCTGGGACTGAGTCCCAGGTTGGGCTCCCTGCTCAGCAGGGAGTCTGCTTCTCCCTCTCCTTCTGCCCTCCCCCTGCTGTGCACGCGCAAGCGCGCACTCTCTCTCAAATAAATAAAATCTTAAAAAAAAAAAAGACACACCCTATAATTTTGGTTGGATCCACCTGTCAATGCCTGTCAATGTTTTGACCATCCAGCCGCAGACCAATGCAGGGAAATGCCACAGTCCTTCAGCAAAAGGGCTCTTTCTTTTATTCAGCAATGGGGACGATTCTCTTCTACCACTAAAGAACTAAGGAGTAGAACATGCCATGCCCCTAATGGCTATTGGAATAAACTTGATAATGACAATCTAACTAACTTGTCTCTGATTTTTAGACTGTGAAGGCAAGATGTTCTTAGATTTCACATTCAAACAAGCCTCTGAAATGCAAATACACATATCTTCTAAGGAAGCCTGGCTTCTTCCTACAAGCAAAGACCCAATTTCCCTTTTTGAATTTTTAAAGAAAAGGTTGGGGAAGACAAGAATGTATAAACTTCTTGTTTTGTTTCAGTACCCTTTAGGTATCAGAGTCCCTTTCCCATCCATAACTATAAGGTGGCCATCAGGAATGTCTAAAATAAAATGAAAGTGTGCAACTGAAATTTACCTTCAGAGTAAGAAATGTTTGAGTGCAAACAGAACCTCAAACTGTTGAAGGAACGCAATACTCTGCAGTGCTTACAAGGTTGTGGAGAAAAAGGTAAAACCAGAAGAAACCATCAAGAACAAAGGGTTATGGGGCGCCTGGGTGGCTCAGTTGGTTGACTCTTGATTTTCACTCAGGTCACGATCTCAGGGTTGTGAGATCGAGCCCCACACCGGGCTCCATACTCAGCATGTAGTGTGCTTGTCCCTCTCCCTCTGTTCCTCTCCCTGCTCACACACTCTCTCTCTAAATAAATAAAATCTTTAAAAAATAAAAAAAGAGCACAGGGTTACTAGATTTTCTGGGATAACCATTCCCCAAAGGATCAAACAGGAATAAAAAGGGCATTTCTAATTTGAGGAGAGGAACTTCTCTGAATAGGACATAAGCAAAAACAAACAAGAAAACAAAAAAACAAAGACACACAGAAAAAAAACTCACAAGAATGAGTCCTCACCCCTATCCATTGACTGCAACTTCTTACTTCCAAACTGCTTAATCAGCATCCCTCTGTGAGCTGTCACATTCAGCAATTTCTGCTTCCTCTGTAGGCTTCATGTCTAGTAATCTTTAAGGCCTCCTCAAAACAAAGGATAGAGAGAAGTTCCTCAGCTTTTTCAAAACCAGGCCCACTTCTATCCTAGTGTGTGGGTGATAAAGAATCAGAATCAAGGGTGCAGACAAAAATCAGGATGGGGTAGGACAAGGGGAAGGAAGGCAAGACTCCAGAAGCATGCCTGGGTTTGGTGTCTGCACTCTGACAACATTCAGGCCCAAGGCCCGTGTGTGTGATCTGAGCCTTGACAATGTTCTCAGCCATCCTGTGGGTGACTAGGAAGTGATGACACCAGTTCCCACCATCTTGTCACTTTGCAGTCACACCACAGATGGCTTTCACATGGATCCCGAGCCCCACAGAAGCTCAGCAAGCAGGAGTTGACTGACAGTCCAATTCCCCAAGCATGTGCCCCATGCGTGCAGCACGAGCCCCCTGAGCTGGACGGATAGCACATTATTCCTGGATCTTTATTTACAAAGCATCTCTTCTGGGCTCGGGAAGCACGCTTTGCTGGCCAGGGGGCTCTCTGACTCAGTACTGAATGTGGAAGGAATTGGTCAGGGATCCTCAGGGGGCCCTTTGACTGAGCCCAGCAAACATCTTCATCAAGGCTAATGCTTCTTCCCCTCTGGGGACCTGATGGCTCCTGAGCACTTACTGCTTCTCAAAGAGCTTCTCCTGTGGAGGACGTCCTCTGAAGGTCAGCATCCCAGCAGCGTCCAGAGCCCCAGCGTTCCCTTCTTCTGAAGGCTCTAGCCACACCACCAGCAGCTCTACCGTAGCTTCTTTCTGCCTTCTGACTGACTGCCCCAATGTCCCAGAATGCCTCCAACTCTGTGAGGTGCTGCCATCCAACGGCAGAGCTAAGCCTCAGTCCCAGGCTGGGGGGCTAGCTCTGTGGACCCTCAGAGCAAACACTGCCCACTCCCCCCCCTCCCTCACCTGCACAGCTTCCCTCATGGACAGGCTGCCCATGTGGTGGCTCTGCCCTTGCCTGCTCCACGTTTCTGCAGAAACAACCAGCTGAGGTGCTGTCGGACTCACTCGAGGCCTCCTTGCCTGACTCGCTCACCAGTAGGACCACACGTGGAGATATACCTCCATTCCCAGCCCAGGCCCAGGGACCCCAGGCACAAGATCTGTCTGACTGACAGAGTGTGGACAGATGCTCTGGCGGACCATGTAACTCACAAACTCCCACACAAGGCATCTCAGCTGCTGATGAGGTGATCCAGGAAAACCTGTCCCCTTGGCAAGGGCTCAATTTTCCTCCATTGACCAGTGTCATTGCAAGCTGCCTGAGCATTCAGTCACAGTATTTCATGGCTTAAGGACGCAGACAGGGGTTAGGCTCTTAACTGCCTCTGCCTAAGGCATTCCAGGTCTCCTAACTGGGGTCCCCACTTGCAGGCTCTGCTTAGGCATCCCCCTCCCCACTCTAACCAGTCCTCTTAAGCTGCTGACACACAGTTTTTCTTAAAGCACAGATCTGACCCTGTTATTCCCCTGCTCTACCACTTCTCATTACCCACAGAATAAAGACCAAATTCTGTGGTCTGGCCCTCAGGACTCCTGACACTTGGCCTTGGCTCCCATTTGCAGCATTTTTCCCCTTGTACCTTCTCACAGCCTCTCCTTCAGTCACCTGAGACCCCTCACAGTGCCCCTCCTAAGACACTCTCCTCACATCCACCAATGTCTAAATATCCAAGTGCTCCGTTCCCATGAAGACCCCGCTCCTGCCACCTCCTTCATAGAGCCTTCTCACTGTTCCTTCGGCAGCATCATCTTGAGAACACATATAGAAGAGTGCCTGGCCCAAACCAGACACTTTATCAACTTTATGGGGTTTTTTTCTTTTTTAAAGATTTTTATTTATTTATTTGACAGAGAGAGATAGCGAGAGCAGGAACACAAGCAGGGGGAGTGGGAGAAGAAGAAGAAGGCTTCTTGCCGAGCAGGGAGCCCGATGTGGGACTCGATCCCAGGACCCTGGGATCATGACCTGAGCCGAAGGCAGACGCTTAACGACTGAGCCACCCAGGCGCCCAACTTTATGGGTTTTAAATGGCTCTGGCATCACAGTTTTGAGACCACCAGGTTTTATGGAAGTGACCTCTTTCACTGTTCCCTATAGCTGTGTAGCAGAGAGGTTAAGGGTCGACAGAAGCTAGACTATGTAGCCCCCATCTGCAGTTTGACTAGCTGTGTCACCTACGACCTACAACAATGTACCAAAAACAAAAACAACAAAACCTTGCTTGTCTCAGTTTCCCCATCTGTAAAATAAGACTCTTAATAGAACTTACTTCCTAGCAGTGGAGTGCTGTGGGGTTCAGTGAATTAATTTACATAAAGCACTTACAACTGGGTGATGGTCCAGGGAGTTTTTATTCTCCCACTGCAGGGAATCATGGGTCAACACAAAGTGACCATCAAGATAAGGGCAGGGCCACTTTTTTGAGGACGCCCTTCAGACTAGAAAGGGCAGCTCCACTGGCTTGACTGTGACTACAGGAAGCCCAGAGTTCTGGGCTGGGCTGAGGCCCAGGATAGACTGTGGCCAAAAGAATATAAAAACATTCATAAAGCCCTTCCTACACGCCAGGCATTGTGCTCAGCCACTTAAACAAATGATTTCGTTAAAGCTCCACAATGACCCTATCTATATACTACCCCTGGACCTCATCCCCAGAATATTTCACATTTAAAAAGGGGATTCTAACAGGGCCACATCAAAGACCTGCCATAAGGAACATACATGGAAAGTGGTATACAGCTACAAGGCACAGACTGAGCGATCAGGATGCCATTCTACTACTGTTAAACCCAGCATTCCAGGCCTAGAAGTTAATCACTTGTCCCAAGTTACTAAGCTTCCAAGCACCAGGGCTAGGGTTTGAATCCAGACTTCTGACCCCAAAGTGGATGCTCATTTCACACCACCAAGGTTGGACACCATTAGGATTCCACAGTGTTTAAATCAACAGCTCTGGGCATCTGTGGTGGCTAGCCCCCACAAAGGGCAAAGAACCAGGACAGAGAATGCCTGGCCCCCTATACCATGCTACTCTCAGCTGGGCAACTTCTACTCTACTTCCTGCCTGCTCAGGACCTGAGGTCCTGGGTGGCAAGATCCTACATCCTCCCCTGGAATCTACTCCTCCACTCTCTTTGCTTTGAGACCCCCCGCCCGAATCCACCTGGGAATCCAACCTTGCTCCCCACTGGGTCATGCATTGGCACGGTTAACTCTTCAGTGCTAACCTCAGCCCACCTGCTCAGAACCTGGTCTAGCCTGCCACTTCCTGCCCACAAATCTCCCAGACTTGGGATCCATCAGTGCCCTCCACACTCGTGATACTGGAGGGTCCTTGCCCTTAGCAGTTGGTGTCCTGGCTGGGATTCTGGCTCTATGGGGAACTGTTAAAACCTGCAGCTTCCCTCTGCCTTTGAAGATACAATCACACATCTGAGGGTCTCACACATCGGAGGGTCATCATGTGGAAGAACTAAGGTTAGACTGGTTCTACTTGACCTCAAAGAGTCCAACTAAACCAGAAGCAGAGCAGAGCAGAGGTCCCATAACACCAAGTACTCAACAAACCTGTGCTAAACTGGAGCAAACAGCAAAAAGCCCTTGCAAGCCCAGCTGTGCGAAGGAGTGGGTAGGCTATGTGGCCTGGGAGGTGACTAATCCCCTTATCACTTAAAGTTTTCAGGCGTGGATGCCAGAGGGTTGGAATGAGTGACCTCCAGACTCCCCCAGAACGCCAAACTAACGTCCAGGACAGCAGCTCTCAACCTTGGCTGTATATCAGAATACCTGGGGACCTTCCCAAAACACTGATGCCCAAAGAGCCATGGTGGTAGTTAGTCCGGGGAAATGAAATTTTTCAAAAACGCTCCCTAGGTGATTCTAATGCATTATGAGGGCTGGGCTAGGGTTCAGTGATGTGGTGTGACACACAGTACAGTGAATTAGGTAGATAACCTCAGCCTCTTAGAACCATAAAAATGTTCAGTGTTCAAAAATCTGCATTTTTCTTGATTTATTCCCTGTGAATACTCCTGGACTTAATTTGTACCATTAACACCAATTCATTAAGGTCACCTCACAGCAGACACTGCAAGATGGATTACCCTGACATGGCCTGAGCCAGAAAAAGGGGAACATGCAGCAAGGGTTCAGAAAGGGTCTCTTGCTGATTAAAGACACAGGACACCTGGACTGAAGGGGACAGGAAAGGTTGGGGGTGTGGGGAGAACCCTGTCAATTCATACCGCTTGAAATGGATTTTGGCAGGTATGAAAAACATGCAAGTGACCAAAATAATGTAGTCCTCACATGCCACACCTTCAAGTCTTAGCCTTCCCCCAAGACTGAGCTCTCTTACTCACAGCAAGCTCCACTAGTGCCTACGCCCATTGTGGGCTCATTACACCTGCCTCTCTATCCTCACACCTGAACTCTGTCTTGCACTGGAGGGAGCCCTGGCCTTTCCAATGTCCCTCCTGGGCTCTGAGGGAGAGCACCAGGGCTTACTCGTCTCTCAATGTCGGCGGGGCTCAGCTCAGCGCTGGAACATGGTAGGTATCTGAAAAATGTTTGCTGCACGGATGAAACGTTGCATCCCTTTCTCCACAAGTCACTGTGTGAATGCTGAAGCAGACACACCCAGATAAGGTCACACATGCAGGGCAGAACACAGAAAGTGGTCAACCCAAATACATACAAATATCCAGCTCCCTGATCCTGGACGGGGACGCTGCCTCCATCAGAGGTGAGCTGGGGCTCTCCTGGCCTCACCCCACCCACGGCGTCACGCTTGGCATCCAAAGATGAAGTGCTAATACTCAGTTACTTCCCTCAGGTGTCAGGAATTGAATGTGTAATAAGCGCATGGGTATTTGCAGACGGAAGGTGTCATTTTTATAAAGACAAGGTGAAATCATCATTATCATAATAACTGATAAGACCTAAACGCAGTCATGGCGAGACAGTCAAAATATTTAAGCCTAAATAGGCACCTGGAGAAACATAGATCACAGAGCAAGAAACGAGGAGAGGATGTCCAGACACAGACTGGTCATTCAGAAAAGCAAAATTAAAACCCTACCTCATACCCTGAAATCAAACTCCAAACAGATTAAGATTCCTACGTTAAAAAAAAAAAAAGAAAAATCAAAGTATTAAAAGAAAATACAGGGGGCGCCTGGGTGGCTCA